>NC_026753.1:525000-595000 GCF_000149245.1 Cryptococcus neoformans H99 | reverse complement strand
TAATCAGTGAGTAAACGTCCTACCTTGAATACCGACTCGCAAACTAATTAAGAGCTTAGATATACAGAAATTACATGCATGATTTTGAGTTGCTTCCTACTTTCGAATCATATGGTTAAGTTCCTCGTGCTTTTTCCTTATCTCCTTATCTCCATTCTCCCTCCCTGTTGCGCCTGGCTCTTTCGAAGCCCCTCTGTGTCGCACTTACACGGTCAGGGGGGTCAAAAAGTAAGCCAAAAAAGAACGTAATACAAGATATTCTAGCCTTGTTTATTCCTCTATGTCTGCTTATGCCACAGACAAAGAGTTATGCTTAAAGGAGACATTTCAATCACTGTGTCAAATAGTCCATATAAAGTATTGTCTTGAACTCACGTTCCGAGGAACTATAGAAAAATACATTAATGCATAAGGACATTATTATATAATCAACTGCATGATCCATACATGTTGCTGTGTTTGCCACAACCGATATTTATCTCTTGTTATATCGCTTTTGTTCACTTAAATGCGGATCTTCTTGTTTTTCTGCACATTTGAGACAGAAGCGACTCTTCTTCCATCCAAGTATTTTTTGTGCGAGTTGTGTGTATCAATTCAATCATTACTGATCATCGAAATTTATGTACAGTAGAAGGGTGGAAGAGGTATCTCGTGCTACGAACAAAGCTAATTAATTTTAGGCTTGAACTCCGGGGCGAAAACTGTTAACTTTGTCCTTGTATAAAACACAGAAATGAAACTGAGATATAAGCTAATACCAACCTATGTGGCAATAATAAGTTGCACACTATTTTCTTCCACTCTGTCTGGATTTTTTAAGCAGCCGACCAGCACCGGGAGTGCCTTTTAACAAGTAAGAGGCAGGCGGCGCAACGTGGACATCATCTGAGTGAGGTTTTAACGGCGTATTTGCGGCCTTGAGGGCGTCAGATGCCCCGGAGTTGACCTTGTCAGCGTGGATTTTGCCGTCAGGATGCTGGATAACCTTGCTGGGCATCGGAGAAAGATCTGATCCCGCAAGAGATGTTGAGTCTGAGGATGATACTTCCTCGATCACGGGTGACTTGAATAATACTGGAGTTTTCTCCGCCTGTGAAATTTCAAATGAGCAACGAACGTTTCAGTGATAAAAATGTCACTAACCTGAGGTGAAAATTTCTCGAACAATTTGTCGATTGTCATTATTTGCCCCGCATGACGAGCAGCATTGATGTGCAAGGGATGAATAGATGGGGTTTGAGCTAGAGCCCTCGAGGGTTGATGAGACTGTCTTGACCTAAAAACTTGAGATCGAGACTTGTGACGCCAGTTGTCACTGACATCTGCCTTACTAAATTGGGAAGAGTCAGGCTTCACATATACTGTCTGGTGACCAGGGACTGGTGCTTGAGCAATTGCCTTATCTGGAGAAACGTTTATTTCGTAGGTCATCGATGATGGGTTGAAAAAGACGGGGAGAAAGGCAGGAATTCGGATTGGGGTAGTATAGGAAGAAGTATAGTCCTCTTCCGATTGAGTAGGAGTGGATCCGACGCGTGACATAGAAGCCGATCTGACACGAGCCTTACAGGCGTTGCGAATAGCTATGATTTCTGACTTGCGTTGATAGTCCGCCGGCGACCCGGGAATAGGAGATAAGGAGACTAGCTGGCGAAGATTGGCATGGGATTTTGAGGGGCCTATGACTGATGTTCCAAGCTTAGGTTCAAGAAGCTCCGTGTCAGAAACAACCCGCTTTTTACCCTGAGGATTAGGGAAAATAACACTTCTATTGTAAGCATCGCTGGCCTCCTGTGTGGTCTCGGCTGTCTCTGAGGAGGAATTTGGAGGCGTTGAGTCAAACTTGCAAGAAATCGACTAATTGACAAGTCATTGAACTGTGAATGGATGGTGAATCATGACGACCTACGTCATGCGCTAGCTTTGAACCTAGAGCCAAGATTGATTTCTCTGTCTTAATACCAATATTCTGATACGTGTCCCTCACGACTAGAGGACCCGCCTTACATGTCTCATCAATGCTGTTGTTGCCCTCACTTATCAATTTCGTGCCTTGAAATCTTTTGCCAGTGCTGTATAGTACGCTTGATCCGGATGCAGATCGAAAGGATTGTACATCTGACGATTGCGTTGCCGACGAGATTGAGCGCACCGACTCAGTTCCTACCATACTCGATACCCCGCCTGAGGCGGGGCGAAGACCAAAAACAGGAGAAACGTATGCCGAGTCATCAGCAACTGTAGCATCAACACCGCTAGACGAAATATCAATATAGAGGCTGAGTCAAAGTTTTGTCGCAAGATTTCTCACCTTGGATTTCTCGCATATGGTAAGGAAAGCGGCCCATAGAGAGTCGGGATCGGCTTAGGTGTCGATGAGAGAATGAGCTCTGGTCGCTTAGCCTTCTTGATTTGATCTCGCCGCCATGACGTGAACTTTTTCTCGGAAAGTGGTTTATTACCGTGATCAACAGAAGACTGGTGTAAGTGTGTACCGTAATTGACAGATGACCTCTGTATCTCATGTGATTCACTGTAATGATCCAAAACCAGTTGTTGCCGGCCAGAAAACTGTGTACTAGTTGAAGGTTCAATAGGGTCCTTGGATAGATCTGTGACTGTCGCCGTGGATGTTGGTTTGGATGGAGTGCCTTCGTTTACCAACTCTCTCTTCCTGAGCATAAATGGTAAGCTTTGAGGACCGAAGCTTAACTCGGCAGGGGTTGAAAATTCGCTAACGATACCGGCGGACGTAGGCGTCCTATTGGCTGTCGCAGAGATGTCGGCTAGAGGGCATCGAGACGGGCGAGATGAGTTGCTATCTTCTCCAGCAATGAAGGTATCGTCAGATGCTTTGGGGCGGAAATCACTCCGGGGAAAGAGCGATTGTGCATGCTTGTTTTCAGTTCCAAAAGCGTCCTCAGGGATAACAGTGATTCCGGAGATAGATGATGTTGATCGATGCGCACGGGCCTCCAAGGATTTGCCACCCGCGAGGGATTGGCTATTGGCGTGACTTTGTTGTCTTGTCTGTGCCTGTGAATCCCCGTCCTCGGTTCCACTGGAGTCAGAAAAATTGCCGTCACGACCCATACTGGTCAATCGGTAGCCTAAAGAGCTGAGACGATTGGAAGAGTGAGAGGAAGGAAGGGACGCGGCTGCCACGCGTTGAACGAAGACGTTTGTAAAATGCTGCGAGGCTGCAAAGAGCAGAGGTAAAATAGAGGAGTGGGAAATGACTGCGCAAAGAGACGATGAAGGAGGAAGGAAAATAAATGAAAAGAGAGAAGATGGCAGCAAAGAAAGATGGAGAGGAGTGAAAAGGGAGAGCAGATGTAGAAGGGGTAGAATGATATAAATGATGAACAACGGCAACGAATAGCCAGAAGAAGAATGCGAAGACTGGCGCCTAGCCTGAAACTGAAGTCAGCCGCGCTTGTGGTGTTTCATCAAGGAAATGTCGGCGAAAACGGAGCACATAAGTGTGGCTATTCGTGGCAACGACTAGCATATGCAAGTTACAAGATTTTCTTCGTTGTAGTCACATACATGAGGAATGCCCACTGAGGCCCGGAGTGTACCTACGTAGATCGGGACACAACCGATTATTGACAGTCCTTGTTGGGTTTCCAAAAAAATCTCTATTTTCAATTTGATTCCGTTTCCCCCGATGCGTCTGACAGAACTCCTCGCTCCGTCGTACGTATGTCGGTTATTGCTCTTCACGAGTTTTTATCAGAGTTTCCTTAAAATCCCTTTCCACCGGCCACTCCACACAGATAGGAAACACAATGCTCGGAGCATTCAGACCTACATCCTTTGTTTCCGGAGGTCTTCTCTGGTACGCGTTCCCAGGGAGAATGTCATTAAGCTGATCTTTTCGATAGGAAAAATCCCTGGCGTCTTTCTCCGACCCGGAAAGCTAATCAGCGCAAGCGCCTGAAGAGGGTCGACGATGTTATCTCCATGGTGGCTGAAAGCGGAGTGACGACACGCAGCCTGGTGAAGGCTTTGGCCTTACCAACTGAGGCGGAAATGAACCCAAGAGGTAAGTTGAAGTGTCCTCGACTGCGGTCGGCAAGGTGTACTCAGGCCGTGTACGGGCAAAGAAGAGAGTGTACAATGCAGCTACATGAGCTAACGTCTCTTCAGACAAGTATACAACGTTCTCAAAACGTGATCCCGGTTACAGAAAGAGTCAACATAAAGTGCCAAAGTGGACACGAGTAAGTCTCGTTGTGTCTATGGCAATTAGATCCTAACTAGCATCTCTGCAGTTGACGTTACGCGAAAACCCCAAGGGTTTCTAATCATCATATCATCATTCATCTGTCGCAGTGCTGCATGTACCATATATCAAACATTGATTTACCTTTCCATCTCAGGTCTTACGATTGTAATTGCCATTCATGAAATTGTCAAAGCAGAACCAATGGTGCCTCTCTGGCAGTCAAGTAAACTAACTCTGTTCAGGTACAGGTCCCTCAGTATTCTCTCAACCCATACCTGGCCAAGAGGGCATGCCGCTACCGTACCAACTTAACCCACTGTTATAGGGTATTTGCCCCCCAACATTTGGTAAAAAGGGCCTCTGCCCCCATCCCGTACTGTGAGTCATTGACGGCGCGGAGCTTGGTTGGGGGTAAGGCGTATTGGCCATGTGTCCAAGACCAGGAGATAGATGGTAATAGTCTGGCATCATATTCATTCCTTGCTGCATTGATCCAATAAAATAATTTGACGGATTGCCAGGGCTGAAATCATCATAGATGTTGTTGATGGGGAGAGATTGGTGACGTTTCTTACGACGGCGCGATCCTTCAGCATAAGGAGGTGCTTGCGTGTCCATTGGGCGAAGAGACTGAGAAATATGAGGGGTATGTGAAGGGTGTGGAGTGGTGGGAGTGGTAGGACGATGTTGGCTATGGTGAGCTCTGGGACGCTAGACTTACTTCAGCTTTTCGTATTAGAGGGATACAAAACACTAACTTCATCTACAGAACGAATGACCCATGCTGTCAGGCATTGCATCAAGGAAGGTTCCCTGCTTTTTCTGTCAATTAAAGGCCCAACAGCGCACGAGGTATAATTGGCATCCTAATCAGTGGTCAGCCAACACTTTTGCTGGAACAAGACCGTATGTACATGGCAAACTGACCAATTGACCAAAAACCCAATATCTTAAATTGGTGACAGCAAAGAAATACACCTGGTTCTGCACACAGCTATCGTAAACCTATTCTGCGTTATCGATATTTTCTTTTCAAAGAGAATGCGCGACTCACCTGCGCCTGTAGGATATTTGCTTGTCCTACATCCCCAATCCAGGTTTCTTTATCATAAGGCCACCATCCCTCCCCTCCTCGCGTCTTTGCAAATTCCTTGATCGTACTGGAATCCAGGACGCTAGGTGGCCTGATTTCGATCGACATCGATCGATCCGTGTCTTCATTTTTGTTGACGAGCACCATTGAGCCAAAGCCATCCCAAAGGAAGTCCTTCGACCGCGATGTCGGTATGGGTGGCAAAGGCGGAGGGCGCGGTGAAGGGATGAGATGAAACGTAAAGGTCTGCGAAGAGTATCGAAGCATGTGTAAGGTGGACACGGCCGTTTTGAGAAGCTGCGAAAGTGCGTATGAGTCTTGACTTCGTCTTGTGTACAACAAACTTACAGTACCCGTCAACCAACTTAATAACCCATTGTCTTCCGATTCATGCACCGTTGGGTCAAAAAATTCCAGGGTATCATAACCATCTGCTGAAAGAGCGAAAATCCTACAAAGTTGAGCTGGTATTAGCAAAGATCCGTCATCTTATGAAATGAAAGTTGACTCACTGCGCGCCCCATCTATTCGCTATGTCTATAGGGTAGGCAGGCACATTTTCTGCTTGAACTGGTTTGAGATTAGATGGTTTGACGGATGATGAGTATAACATGGACTAACAATCGATTATATCTCTCTGCCACCCTGTCTTCTGTTTCCAATTAACCAAGGCTCGACTATTTCGAGCCCGGTCTGTTTCTTCTAAGCGTCTATGCCACTCCCAACTCATTTCCTCCTGACCTTTTCTTGTACCCATCGCCCAAAAACCACTTTTCGCCTCTCGTCCCGGCCATCGATCCCATAAGGGTACCTTGGCTAGTCGAAGATAGTCAAGGAGATCGTCGGCGGGTGTGATTAATGAATGGCGAGAAGAAAGTGGTGTGGAAGTAAAGAAGGACTGATCAGACAAGGAAATATTGGAAAAGAGTGAGCGCAGCCTAAGACCGGTAGTGTCAGGGACGTCACGCCGGTCAGCGTAAAAGCCCGACGCTCAATCGAAGAGGGTGGCGAGAAGGAAGGACGAGGACAGAATAGCCGAGGCCTGAAAGGGAACAGGAGCCGGACTAATGGCTGACCGATGCGACTTTTAGACGTTGGAAGGTCTGGAAGGTGGAAAGAGGCAACGGGACTGGGACAAGGTAAGAGAAGACAACAGTATTGATTTTCTGGGGAAAACTATGGAAACTATAAACTACGGTTTATATACTTTTCCTAGTTTTCCTTGCTTACTCATCTTTCTCATACTGCTGACTCATGTACCGGACGGGCCCGAGGAGGTGGTGAGCATGCTGACCAGAGCATGTATGGATAGCTCGAGGGAGACGGGAAGGTAGCGAGATGACTGGAGGGAGACCGGAGGACGAGGAGAGGTGTTGAGAAACCAAAGAGAATTTAGACGATCGGCCGCGGTCGTCGGAGGTGGAGGTACTTTGGTTCGGCGGCAGAGAGAGGTGGCGGTTTCGGGTATCACTTCTGCATAGCGTCGTGACAGGTAGGTTGAGAAGAACTTCTTGCATGGGCTGAAGCTCTAGGTTTATGTGCCTTCGTGGGCAGGTCAGATCCCGTCTCAGACCGGTAATTTCTCGGGTATACCTCGTGGGAGGGATAGCATGACCGTGTTCCAGTGTTACTTCGTATACCATCTCTCAGGCTGCTGAAAGAGCCCATGACTGGCCCGACATAAGACATCGGTCGCGAAGGTGAAGGTTTGTCTGATCTTTCACTCCACGATGCTCCCGAGTTCGTTTCGTCCACAGTACGCCGACTAGCGAGTTTAGTGGGACTGCGCAGGGCCGGTTTTAACATGTTTGCCTGAAAAACTCGATGCTTAGGCTTTTTTCTACCCAGCCCTATCATCTCAACAGGTTCTCCCGTTGGGCCAACTCCGTTAGTGATCCCGAAACTTGGATCATTGATGCCAGTAGAATAGCCATCATCAGACTCGTATCCCAAGTCTGAACGGATTGTCCTTTGACTTCCTCGCGACCTGGTGGAATCGAAGGAAACTCTTGAGCGGATAGATCGATCGGACGACATTTTTTGGATTCGCTCATGTGAATGACTGCGTCGAGATGTATGCGGCGTTGGCGCCCTACGATGATTCGGATTGGCCGCTTTCTGCGATTGAAGAACTTTATTAGCGGCGTCAGTCGAAGGATATACAGTTTCCGTGGAGGAAAGCTTGCGCGTGCGATTATGCCTTTCCTGGCGGCTTTCAAGATGCTGATGGACGTGCATCGACGACTGTTGTACCAGCATCCTTTCTGGACTTATAAAATCAAGAGACTCTCGCCTACGACGTCCGGCGGCAGTGTTTGCGCGATCAGGAAACATAAAATGATCAGTTGAAGGGGTGCGAGCATGACCCTTGGTTGAAGACAAGCTTGAATTCCTGCCGTGATTCGTGATTTGGCAAGGGGCGTGTATAAAAAGGGGAGACATCGATAAAATACGTTACAGATACTCTCAGCGGCGATAGCTGGAATGAACCCTAGACGTATGGAAAGCGTGCTGTTCGCCTAGGCGGCTGAGATGTAGAGGGTTGGTGATCGATTTTTTCTTGAAATTGGAGTTGTAATGTTGGATGTTCGAAGCAAATTGTCAGGTGGTCGGATCTCCGGACTTTTCTAGGTGATGTGACCTACGATTGGTCTACTGTCCAGAACAGAGTGGCGAGGTCAGGTAAAAACTCTCGTCGGTAAATGTGAGGTTTTGGTGTCAAATCCTTTCTGAGGTCTATTTTATCGGCTCTTGTGCTGGGTTTTGTCACTGGAGTACCTCCTGCTAGGATGGTCTTGTTTATCTCTGTTTTTCTTTTCTATCTCTTGTAGATAGCTGACCAGGTAAGGCCGGTTCAGGATAATGTTCCTACGCAATATGGTGAGGATAGACAAAGGGTTCTGGAATCAGGACAGAAGGTTGGTATACTCGAGGCGTTTGAGCGTTTGATATTTTTGTAGATGGTGAATACACTATGAGAGGAGGTGGTATGGGTGCTGGCTGGTGGATAACAGAATGGGCAGAGGGATGCACGGGAACAACAAGAGGGGGAGGGGCTACAGTCACAGGAGAATAAGCATTTTTTGTTGCAGGTTGATACAAGGGTTTTTGCCATTAAAGGCACAAAGACGATACGGAAAAATTGTACGGATCATCTCCCATACAGAAAGTTCTGAAACAAAATGTAGACCGAATTGTAGACCTTCTGTTACCGGTACTACCGGTCGAATCCTGATAGGTCAATTTACCGTATTCCTTGCTCTACGTAATGCTCAAAAACCCCAGATAACTTGGGGTCAAGAAGCAGGGCTCTGTTAAAGATAAAGGCTGATAGATACTCACCACGAGGTTCCCTGACGTATGGCCTATAGCTTCTTCGGTCACAACAAAAGTCACAACAAGGCCCACAGCAGTTGTTATCACAACAGCAATCGGCAGAGCAATGCTAAAGGATGGCAAATAAGTCAGTTGTAAGGGGCGTGACAGTCATGGGCGGTATTTAGTAACGGCTGAATTGTGAAGAGATGTCGCAGATGACGTGGATCTGCAGCCTGATGCGACGAATCATGCCCATTCAACACATGCCGCAGGGTGAACCGCAGTTTAGCCCCACATAGGCCGTAGTGAGAAAGTATGAGGCGTGCCAATGGGACCCTGGAAGTGGAGTCTCAGACTCACAGTTGAATAGCAAACTCCCATGAAGCAGGAGACAGTTTCAAGCCTTCTTGCAGGGCTCCAGCGTACGTCGAAGATGAAAATGAAGAGAAAACGCTATCGATCAAATGCAATTGCAGGCCATTGAAGGGCCCCACAGTACCCGACGAAGCTCCGAGGGCCAAAACCAGAATCCAGAATGATCCAGCTTCGTTCGCGTGTATTTGCAGATTTTTCCTGTCATCACTCAACATGAACTACCCGAAAATCCCGGATCCCGAGTGATGGGGCATTGAATTGTCTCGGACCCCAAATTTGCTGTTCGAGAAAAAAAAAAGGAGCATGTGTGGTGCATGGTAATTAACAAGGGCAAGGAGATCTTGAGGAAGAAGTACAGCACTGTTCTTGCGTGTAAAGGGTGCGAGAATCTGGAACAATAGAAAGTATTTCAGCGAACGCTGAAAGCCAGATGAGGCCATGGGGGGGATGCTTTATTTTGATGGGCGGGGCGTGCGGCGTGGCAAACAGAAAGTCGGAAATAGATGATGGATGACGATGCTGCCTGTTGATTGTTTCAGGAAAAGAAACAACACAGCTGGTGGCTGCCTTTTTTGTGCTTAAATTGTGACGAGTCTTTATCCGCCTTTTCTCCCAAGAAAGAACAAAAAAGAATCATAACAGTGCTGTATAGCGACTGTATTTGTAATATCATTATCGTGTGCCATCATCGTCAACGACTCCAAATCTCACATCGCATTGGCATATGTTAATAAGTGTCGAAAGAGGCAGCCCTACGGCACTCAATAATGTTTTGCAGAGTCTTTCAGGCGGATATACCCAAATGCCGGATTACTAACATCCTTCCTGCTGTTGGCGTCCAGTCAAGACGCATTGTAACGTTGACTGACCACATCAGATGGCAAATTATCGGTGCAAGTATCCGACCTGACTCTTACCGCTAGCTGTTCGGCAATTTCTGCCCCGCCCCGCTCTCTTATCCGATCTTCTCCAAAAACAAGGAAGAAGGTGATGTCGTCTCTCAAGTTATATCCGCCAAATCATTGCATCTCCTTTATATACAACCCAGTCATCAACGTGGAAGAAGTATAGAGGACAAAGTTCTGCATGATTATTTCCATTCATCAATATTAATCACTCACACATTTCAATCCAACTTCTAGGTATGATCTATGCGATGCATTCTCAAATGCTGACTAGACTCTTCCATAGATAGTCCGCCATGTCTTCCACATTGGTACCCCGTCCACCTTCAGAACAAGCCCTCCGCACCATTCTTCCTCCCTCTTCTCCACAAACCGGAATCTACAATGAACCGCGTATCCCTCTAGAAGTCAATGTTGTACCTATCACTGTGTCATCAGATGGGAAACGTTATCAGGCCCCATCATTGACCGAAAATTGTATCTTGTTGACAGTGATCAATAGCAGCAGCGGACAATACACTTCTGCGTTTGGTAAAGAATACTGCAGGCTCGCCAAAGATATTGTACTCCTTATGTTCACCTCTTTTCACCCCTGCTTCGGCCGCATAATCACTTCGACTGAGTTTGCATTCTATCACCTCCAATTCCTTCACCAGCAACCCAATATGGCCAGATTGTTGTCAGAGATTCTGGATGCTGTAATGTATAACATCACGCTGGTGACGTTCAAACTGGACGAAATCATCGCTTGCGTCAAATGGCAGCCTTCGGTCGTGCGAGAAATGGACTACCACGCCAGAATGGAAGGACTTCACATAGAGAACAATGGTGACGAGGAAGAAGGAAACTCAGCACCCAAGCAGGGGACATTGTACACATTCAATCCAGACCATGGATGGTCTGGCTGCATTCGTGTGCCTTCAAGCTCAACACAACCCATTCAACTTTTCAGACTCAAGACCGCCAGTGAAGTTGCCGAAGGGCTCAAGCATGGAAACTCGGATGCTTTGATAGAGGTAAAAGATTGGATTCTAACTTTAACAGAGGAAAATGAGGAATTTGAATGCTCTTATAGACTCAGATCCGTAGAGACAGAAGGGAAGAGCAAAGGTGGGCAAAAAGGAACAGACAGTATTTCGACCGATTCTGGTAACTCAGACAACTCGAATGACTCGGATGTTTCGGGTGACTCGGATGATGGGAAGGATTCGAATGGTGTAGATACCGGACGAAAGAAAAGGTGTCGATCATCGGCCGTAAGGGATGGACAGAGAAATATTCATATCATTGAATTCAGTAGCAAAACAGGCAGGATTGACAAAAGCAAACCTCGACAGGAAGCTGAAAGCTATGGTGACGATGCAGATGCCGAAGGTGAAGATGACAATGTCAGCTCGGGAATGGACTCGCCGATAGACATCAACATGACTCTGGAATCTGATACCGATAGCGACCCGGCAAGTGGCATTGACGTCTACGAACCCACTACAGAAGATGAGGATAGTGAGGATGGGGATGAAGATGAATATGTACCTGTATCTCGCGGCCGTGGCCGATCGTCCGCTCGTGTGTCAAACAGCAAGATTCCTTATCGGAAGCAAGTCAAGAAACACATACAGAATAGACGAAGGACTTCAAAAGCCTCGTCTTGCTTCAACTCTGACTCAACTACGAAGCCGAGGTTTAGCAACACCCATCTCACCCACGCTTCACCCATTAACCGTGCGAGACATGCTTGTGAAGAGTGCCGCAGGAGAAGAGTCAAGGTGAGTCTTTCCACATATTGTATACAATTGACGGGAACTGAATTTAGATGAGCTTTAGTGCGATGAAACTCAGCCAGCTTGTACCAGGTGTTGGCGTCTAAATAAGAACTGCGTATGGGGTAAACCACCGCAATACGGCAAGATGGGAGAAAAAATCAAATCGAGCAAAACGTAGAGGCAATACAGTTTTTTCCTCAGGATCTTTGAAAATATTGTATACGATCTTATAGAATACAGTTAGTGAAAGACCGACCAAGATGATGCATACATGAAACCCATTACATCGTATACAAACTAAAAGATTTCTACTTAGGCTGAATGTCCATATTTTACACTAAACCTCCCCAACAGCCCAGTCCAGCAAACACACTTCCGAGGGCAATAATCAACGCCTTTAGAAGACGTCATCAGGTTATTCAAAATTTAGTATAAGGGAAATAAAGACACTCACCCCCCAAGTAACTGCACCGATACCCAATCGACCGACCACCTTCCATACCAGGTTGACACCCACGTGAACGAGAACAACAATAACCCATGCCAGCCAGAGGTACTTGCTTGCATCTCTATCAGGTTCCATTGTAAGGACAGATTCTGCTTCCACAGCGGCACCATCGGGAAAAGGGGAAGGGTGAGAGTGGCGATAGATTGGGGTCGGGTTGAAGTAGAAAGCAGAAAGAATGAGGGTGAGACCGAGATTGAGAAGGAGAGTGTCCAATCTCCAAAGAAGGTGGAATGGGAAGGGAATATTCTACATTATTTTAGTAAAGTTTTGATAGTGCTACAGCAATAGCACTTACGGGGAAAGGGACACCGATCACCTGCTCGAGATCTATATGATTGCACCATTAGCATTTACATCCAAAATTTCAGAAACAATCACCTCTTCTCGCTCTCATCCTTTCTAGGATTTCCACCTTTTTCTCCAATTCAGACTCGTCCAGCTCATCCTCTTCTTCATCCTCTCCCTCCTCAATGTCTCTATCACTCTCTTCCTCGTCCCTTTCTTCGACGGCGCTCAGCATACTCTCTCTCTTGGCCCTCTCTTGTTCATCTTCACCATCGGCATGGTCCTCTTCATCCGGCAAATATAATTTATCCGAACTAGGCATGATTTCTTGATACAGAGAAAGTTGTTCCCAGCCTTGGACGATTCCCCAGGCTACTTCCGCTACACCCCATCCCAATCCGAGATAATAGGACGAATGAAAACCTGATGTAGGAGAAGGAACGATCAGTGGGAGTGTTACCAGTCGGAGTGCTTCATGCAGCGTGCAATGGAGCATTCTGGAACTAATCCCCAGCGTCAATGCTTTACAATTGTTGGACTGATGAACACGACACTTACATGAACCCAGTCGCTGTGGGAGAGAAACGTAACCATTCAACTACAACAAATATAGGCACCCTCGTGGTTTGCACGGTACAGCTTGCAAAGATCCCAATTATGAATGGGTAGGGCAATAAGGGGTGGGGATATTGTTGACCGGCTTCACGTTCTTTCTTGGTTGGTGGCCAGGCATAGGTGACCAGGAGAACAAGAAGGATGAGCCATGCGAGGGTTATGATAGGCACCAGGAGGTATAGCCTCGACATTGTCTTCCAAGTCACTTTGTAGGGTTAGATTTGAAACCGTTGATGTGTGAAACACTTACCGGTGATGATCGGGGCATATTCCTCTTCCGCTTCATAATCGCCCTGCTCTATATCCTGCGGGTCCTTGGGATGTAGGCTATGAGAAGATGCTGTCCTCATGCTATCAAGGGTAACTCTGCTAGGGCCGGATTGGCCGTTGTCATGGTTTGAACCTTGCTGCACGGTGCTGGCGTAGGAGGGGTATGACTGGTAGAGGGCAGACGCTGTGTCTGGGTAAGAGTGGTGGTGGGAAGCGGGAGCCGAATCATGGAATGCTTCCACGTGGCCCGAGTTCTGTATAGCTGCCGGGATAAGAGCGTGCACACCCATCCTAGTGCGGGTACTGCTGGTGAGTTTGTCGAACGTATGGCGGATGGTTTCGTTATCAATCGCGTTTCTCGAGTTAATCATCCGCCGGAAGAGATCTTTTAATTAATAAGATAACAAAGCAAAGAAAACTACTAAATATCTTAATTACGATTCACAACACATCGGGTGGCGTAGACAACAAAAAGAATAACAAAAATAGTACTGGCTTCGTCTGTTTAGATCCTTCAATAACAGCCTCCCAATTATCCACAGAATCGAAAATGGTAAGGTGCCCTTGGTAAGGCATGGCTGACGTTCCTAGAGCAATTTGGCCCAAGCGCGACTTCACGAGGAGAGGAAGCAATGGAGAAAAGACCATCCATTTGTAAGCTCTTGCATTCTTTTCCAAGGACAACATCCTTCTCAATCTGGTCCACGCTTTTACTAGGCGTTGAGGTTCCGGAAGGGCTGTCTGGGTAGGCCAGCGTGCTAATACGTCTATAGGGCTTCTATGCCAGACCAACAAAGGCGGCTGATGGAACCTTGAACATTATGAGTTGGGAAGTTGGAATACCAGGGAAGGCTGGTGTGAGTGTTTTAGCTTATCGAATGCACGAAAAAAAAGCTGACAAGGTGTAGACTGACTGGGAAGGAGGTATCTACGTTGTCAAGATGAACTTTCCGGACGGTGAGTGTCGTTTTGTGATTGTATACTTGTTAATGCTGACAGAGCTATGCTTTAGAATTCCCTACAAAGCCTCCAAAGTGTAAGCATCGTTAACTTTGAGAGCAAATATAAGTTAAGGCATGGTTTAACGGTTTATTTAGGCAAGTTTGATCCTCCCCTCTTTCATCCCAACGTCTATCCCTCTGGAACAATTTGTCTCTCCATTTTGGACGAAGAAAAGTCTTGGAAACCCTCGATCACCGTCAAGCAAATCTGTCTTGGTATCCAAGATTTGCTTGAACATGCTAATGTAAATGATCCTGCTCAGGTGGAGGCGTATCACATGTTCAAGTGAGTAATGGACCATTCCGTTTTCTTACCCGATCGTCCTCGTCTCGCGCTGACCAAATCGCAAATAGGAACGATCGCACATCCTATGACAAGCGTATCAGGCAGCAGGCTGTTGAACGCCGACCCAAGTAGAGCGTTGTAATCTTAGAGTGTCGTGTGGCTAGCTGTCCAGTAATCGTGGCTGGCTATTTATATTCCTCCTCTTGGGCTGTAGCATCTGGCTATGCATCTTGTACCCCTTTTGCATTGTAATAACCTCTGTCATGCACGAGGAGACTGAGCCGGAAATGGGGTGCATGCATGGGAAGGCGACTCGAGATTAGCGGACGCAGATACGCGCCGCTGTTGTTGGCAGTTAAGGGATGTGGCAGTGGCTGAAGCGCGTGTCCTGAATTGCGAGCTGGGTGCCGGCCTTTCGTTAGTGTTCTATATATTCCGCTGTCTCCCTCTCCACTTTGCTACCCCCACACGCTGCCCTCTCCGCCCTCCGCGCACGGTCCTCTTCCCCGGTCACTAGGTCAACGGCTACAACGCTACCAATACACTACCATGGCATTCTCTGCTGCTGATCTTCAAAAGGTACGTCTCCCCCGGACGCCAGCGCTAACCCGCCCAGCAACACCAGGAGCTCGAGGGCGCACCCGATCCCTTCCCCGCCCTCGCGCATGCCCCTGTTCCTGTCGCCAAGAAGGTCCAATCCGCGCCCGCGCCCCTCGACACGTCCTCTGAGGATGCCTTTCCCTCCCTCGCCGCCCCGTCTGCCCCCTCTTCCAAGGGCAACGTCAAGCCTGCCATCTCCATGTGGGCCAGCAAGTCTTCCGCCGTGAAGACTGGTGTAGCCAAGCCCATGGCTCCTGGTGGTCTTGGCAGAACCGGCACCCCTACTGCTGGCTCCCACCCCTTTGCAGAGACCTTTTCCATCCCCGCCAACGAGCTCGTCCAAGGCAAGGCTGCCTCCGATGTCGTCAAAAAGGTTCAGGACCAGACTGGTGCTATCGTCGAGTCTTCCACTCAGATGCGCACGGGCCTTAAGACTTTCCACGTGAAGGCTGCTGACCAGAAGAAGCTCGCCCAGGCTAAGAGAATGATTGAAGGAGGTTTGAGGAAGCCAGTTACCGTCCAGGTAGAGGTTCCCATCACTACTCTCGGTACTATTATTGGTCCTAAGGGTGCTACTCTCAAGGGTATCACCGATGCTACCGGCGCCAAGGTCGATGTGCCCCGTCGAGAAACTCTTCCTTCCTACACTCCCAAGGACAATGGTTCTGATGCTGGCTCTGATGACGAAGACGGGGAGCCTCAGGTGTCTATCACTATCTCCGGCCCTGCTACTGGTTGTACCGACGCCAAGGACCGTATTCTCTCTCTCATCTCCCACAAGATGTCTCAGACTTCGACTTCTATCAAGACCATCCCTTCGGCTTTCTATACTATCATTTCTACCCAGGTCTCTGAGCTCGAGCAAGGTCCCGGTGAGGGTAAGGTTACCGTCAAGGTCCCTATCCCTGCCGTCTGGAAGGCTCTTGAGAGGCAAGCACAGGCTGACGCCGAGGGTGAAAAAGTGGTCGTTGATGGAGAAGCTCCTATCAAGGTCAAGGGTGACAGGGAGAACGTTAAGGCCGTCATCGATGAGATCACCAAGTCTTACGACTCTCTCGTCCAGTCTTTCAACCTCAAAAAGGTCTCTATCCCCAAGAGGCAGCACCGATTCCTTATTGGCTCTGCCGCCGAGGATATCCTTGCTCAAACTGGATGCGTAGTCGAGCTTCCTCCTGTTGACGACCCTTCAGACCGCGTCGTTATCCGAGGTCCCCCGGCCAAACTCGTCGCTGCTCAATCTCTTGTCTTTGAAAAGGCGAATGCCGTTAGTGTCGAGCCTCTTGACCTCGTCTCTGTCTTCCGACGAACCACTTCTGACCCTGTTACACACGCCACCAACATCCTGCGATACCTCCGTGCTTCCAAGCTCAAGGACGTGTCTTCTGCCTACCCCAACGTGCAGATCTTCCCTCCTTTCCCTTCCACTGTTGCAAACACTGGTACTGTCATCATTGAGATTGTCAGCGAAGATGGTGAAGAGGTTAGTAAGGTCGTTGATGAGATCACCAACCTTGCCAAGGGTATCCTTCCTTCTGCCGTTTCTATTGTCCAGGTTGACCACCTTGCCCATTCTTTGTTGGTTGGCAAGAAGGGTACCCGAATTGCTCAGTTTGAAAAGACACATAACGTTACTGTCGTCTTTCCCCCTGCCAGCGAGGAATCCTCTAACGTCCTTCTTGTCTATACCGGGCCGGCCGACAAGGATGTGAAGCTCGAAGAGGTTTTCGAGGGTGCTTCCAAAGATCTCACTGAGTTAGCCAAGGAGGTCGCTGACATCAAAACGGAAATCCTCGAGGTTGAGAAGAAGTGGCACAAGTACATCATCGGACAAAACGGTTCCGTCCTCAATGCTATCATCGGCGAAGACGCTCTCGTTTCCGTCAAGGTGGGTACCTCTACTACCAAGTTCCCTTCTACTGGCTCTGAGGACTCTGTCACTATCCGTGGGCCCCGCAACGAGGTAGACCGAGTGACCAAGCAGATAAAGCAGGTCGTCGAGGATGCCAAGAACGACGATATCGTCAACGGCTACACTGTCAAGTTTGACGTTGAGAAGAAGTATGTGCCTCACCTTGTCGGTCAGGCAGGCGCTGCTATCAACAAGTTGAGGGAGACATTAGGCGTCAAGGTTAACTTCGAGGATGCTCCTGAAAAGGAGACCAAGAAGGGTGCCAAAAAGGTTCTTGTAAACTGCAGCGTAAGTATTAATGCCATGTACGCAGACCGTGGCTAATGTAAGTAACAGATTGTCGGCCGTAAAGAGCCCGTCGAGGAAGCCAAGAAGCGTCTCATCGCTCAAATCGAAAAGCTCGAAGATGAAACTACCGAGGTTCTCAGCATCAAGCGAGCTATTCAGCCTGCCCTTATCGGTGCCGGTGGCAAGTACGCTATCCGTCTGGAGGAGAAGTATGGCGTCAAACTCTCTTTCCCTCGCGACTCCAAGGACAAGGAGAGCGGTGCTAACCCCGACCAGGTCACCATCCGGGGCGGCAGGAAGGGCGTAGCCGCTGTGAAGGCCGAGTTGCTTGAGGCTGCTGCTTTCGAGACCGAGTCCAGGCAGGAGGCTACTTTCAAAGTCCCAAGCAAGGCTGTGGCTCAGATTGTTGGTAAGGGCGGTGCAACCATCAACGCTATCAAGAACGACACTGGTGCTCAGATTGACATTGAGAGGGAGGGAGGTGAAGACAAGCAGACTACTATCACTGTCCGAGGCGACAAGCAGGCTATTGCTGCCGCCAAGGAGGCTGTCTTGAACGTTGTCAAGGAAGTTGGCGACGAGATTACAGTCGAGTTGACGATTGAGCAGAAATACGTAAGTAGAGTGAGGAGATACAGTCAGAGTGCTATTGACACAGGAATTAGCACCGAAACCTCATTGGTCAAGGAGGCCAAAACCTTCGTGATCTCATCGCTTCTGCTGGTGGTCCTTCCGAGGGTTACAAGCAAGCTGGTCTTGTCACTTTGTATGTTTTGAGTCAAAATCATACAATTGAAGCTAATCGATATTCTAGCCCTAAAAACGGCGACGAATCTACTGACAAGGTTCGCCTCCGTGGTGATAGCAAGGTCGTCAAGAAGATTCAGACTGAGCTCGAGAAGCAGGTTGCTGTCCTTAAGGACACTATCGTCATCGGTGTCGTCGTCCCTGCCACTCAGCACGCTACCAAGATCGGCCGTGGTGGTATGGCCCTCCAGGACTTGCAGAGAAAGACTGGTGCTGTCATTCACTTCCCCGGTTCTAGGCAGTACAGCTCAATCGGTGAGATTGAGAACCAGGATGACCTCGAAGGCGTGAGCGAAGGCGACATTGTCAAGGTCATCGGTACTAAAGAAGTGACTCAGAAGGCTGCTGAGCTTCTCCAAGTGAGTTTACTCGGACTATCTCGGACTATTACACAACATTACTAACATCGCAAAGGTCACTTCCGAGCGTGGTCAGCGGAGCGACTCCCGTCAAGGTCGTGCTACTCCTGACCTTGTGTCTTGCCCCGTCTCCATTCCCAACAAGTATTATCACGCCATCGCCGAGACTCCCAACCTTATTCGTCAAATTCGGGCCGTCGGTGGTTATCTTAACATTCCCCAGCCCGCTCCCGCCAAACCTTCTCTCAAGAGGCCTGAGCCCACGAGCGGCGACGATCTCGCCGCAAAGACCGCTAGAATCGATCTTGATGGTGATGAAACTGTGCCCGACGTTCAGGGAGAGTGGTCTTTGGTCAAGAACTTTGAAGGCGCCGACGACGAGAAGTCTGAATGGGTTGTCAGGGCCAAAGAAGAGGATTTGGAAAGGGCCGTCAAGGTATTGGAGCAAGCTTTAGAGAAAGCCAGGAAGGCTACTCATGGTAAGTCCAAAATTTTGGACAGTGAAGATTTTGAACTGTAAGGCCTAAATTGCTGACACAATGACCAGTTGGTTACCTTACTGGATTGCCCAGGTCTGCTTTCCCTAGAATAATTGGCTCCAAGTAAGTTCCAACACATAACATTCTAGTCGCTATCCGCTGATGTTGGACCACAGGGGCGCCACCATCTCCAGGATGAGGCTCGAGACTGGCGCCGACATTCAAGTGGGCAAGGAAGACGATCTGATTACGATCATTGGTGGTGCGTTCGGCTCTATCTGTCTCAACTGCTTAGCCTATTTACTGACGTGCGAATGACAGATGAGGAGTCCGTTCTTCAGGCCAAGGATGCTATCTTGTCCATCGTCTCAAGACCTAGCCGTGAGAGGTACTAGGGTGAAAATGGTGGATCGTGGGGAATCGCATAAATAGATAAGGAAGATTGTCATCTAGCAAAAGAGCGCGTATCAATAAAATGCAGATAAAATAGGCATCTGGAATCTGTGTGGGCTTTCCATCCATCATTTTCTCTCATCTCTCGTCCCTCAATGCTCCATGATTAAATTGGCAACTGCTTTTTGAAGTTGAGGTTCAGTACTCAGTGACGAGAGTGTACGAGTGGATGTGCTTTACGTAATAGATGCGACCAGATCGAATTAGGGAAGCTGTTAGTTGGTATTTCCATAGACATGGTATATAGTTTGCTTTGCTTCTTCAGCTTTCCAGATGATAGGAGCTGAAGGTCTGTATACCAGCCTTCGGCACTGATTGCCCAATTGCATACAACGAATGCAGGACAGCGTTTTGCGGCATCTGCGGCAACGGCGGCCTGGAGTTTACGGTTGGAAAAGTATGAGGTCATGGGTTTCTTTCGGGTTTAGTACCCTGTTCTGTGGTTTTGCAGAATTCGTCAGTGGTACGTAGCTCCCTGCTATGTATGAGAGTAGTTCGGAACGAGAAGCGAGGCATACGCTCATGATGATGTTATTGAGGACTCCAACAAATCACACTACTACTTAAAGAGCTCCTATCGCATCCGAACATACCAATGCCATCCACTACACTCACACGTTTATCGAAGAGCTTAGCCATGTCATCTAGCAACTCCACAGTCAGAGTGGCTCTCCGTGGCGGCGCTATCCTCAACAATCCTAGATTCAACAAGGGTAGCGCTTTCACCCACGAAGAGAGATCTGAGCTTGCTTTGAGGGGGAGATTGCCTTATGCGTAAGCAATTGCAGCAATGGGAAACTTCGCTGACTGCCATGTGCCATCTTTTCAGAGTGGACTCTCTTGAAGTACAGATAAAGCGCGCCTATGAACAGTACAAATCTAGGGAAACGAATGTGTTGAAAAACTCCTTCTTGCAGTCTATGAAAGGTGTGAATTTTGTTTAGACACCAAAGGTCATTACTGACTGCTTGAAGCCCAAAACTGGACCCTATTCTACGCACTTCTCCAGGCCCATCTCGTAGAGATGTTCCCAGTCGTTTACACTCCCACCGAGGCCGATGCCATTGCCGACTATTCCCATCTTTTCAGAAGAAGTGAAGGCTTGTATCTTACTCCACCTGGGGAGAAGAATATGGAGGAGGACTTTCTAGATGCATGCGAAGGGAGAGAGCTTGAATTGGCAAGTGTGCTTCTTGGTACCGAAGAGCTCATGACTGATGATTTAACAGATCGTCGTTTCGGATGGCGAAGCAATTTTAGGTATCGGAGACCAAGGATCCGGAGGTATTAGTATCTCAGGTGCCAAAGCTGTCATTTACAGTCTTATCGTTGGTATTGAGTGCGTATGATACTCCTTCATTCACCATGTGCTTATGACCTTCCCAGTCCGGCCAAGTGTTTGGCTATCACCCTTGACGTAGGCACGAACAACCAGGATTTGCTGAATGATCCTCTGTACATCGTAAGTTTTAAAAAGGCATACAGTGACAGCGTTTACTGACAACACTTTCCTGTCTTTTGCAGGGATACAGGGAGAAAAGGTTGCGAGGTGATCCCTACGACCAGTTCGTAGACAAGTTTGTGGGGCTTGTCAAAAAGCACCAGCCGAAATGCCTTCTGCATTTTGAAGACTTTGTATAAAGCGTCCTTTTCAAAGCCATGAATCTTACTGATTCCTATCTTGAAGGGTGTCACCAATGCTGAACGACTCCTCAGAAAATACAGGTGCGAGAGTGAATCACATTGTCAGTTAGATAATTGACTAACATATGCCATTGTAGAGACCAGCATTCCATTGTGGGTACAAAATTTAGAAGCCTGAAACAGCAATTCACATTTTGTAGTTCAACGATGATATCCAAGGAACAGGAGCGGTAACTGTGAGATTCTTACCCCTATATGATGAAACGTATTGATGCTAATCTGGAATGATATAGCTTGCGGCTGTTCAGGCAGCTATTGGTGTGACCAAGAGCTCTGTAAGTCGGTTTCTTGTATATCACATTACACATGCACGCTCACATTAGCCGAAGCTTAAAGATCAGCGAATTGTGATTTATGGGTCTGGTTCAGCAGGTCTCGGTATTGCTAGGCAGCTTCGAGATGCCATCGCTCTCGACTCTTCCGCCTCTCCTTCCGAAGCAGCCAAGCAGTTCTGGTTAATTGACAAGCATGGGCTTATAAAGAAATCACTTGGAAAGGATAAGATCAGGAGTGAGATTGAAGATGAATTCATCCGAAATGAAAGTGATTGGGGGGAGGGCGAGACCGGCTTGAAGGAGGTGGTAAAGAAGGTCAAGCCCACTGTATTGATTGGGACCAGTACGCAAGCTGGAGCCTTCACTGAAGAGGTAGTACGTGTATTAAATTATCTTTCTCAGTCCTTGAGACTAACAGGCTATAGGTTAAAGAAATGTCTAAACATGTGGATAGGCCTATCATCTTCCCGCTCAGTAATCCCACCAGACTTTGTGAAGCTCAGTCAGTCGCCTTATCCTCACGAGGTGCATATGTAAGCTGACATCCTTTTTAGACCGAAGGACGTCAGTGAATGGAGTAAGGGTAAGGCCCTGATGTCGACTGGATCTCCCTTCGACCCAGTGAATATTCCAGATTCTGATGAGAAGTACATCGTGGCCGAATGCAACAATGTGAGTTCGCGTTTATTCTTCAAAGGTTAAATGTTAACACGACTATCAGGCTCTGATCTACCCTGGATTGGGTCTCGGAACCATTCTCTCTAAGTCATCAAAGATGACAGACAAGATGATAGTAGCCGGTGCTCAACGTCTGGGCCAGCTCGCTCCCGCCTTGGTCAAAAAGGATGCCAACAAGTCCTTGCTTCCTGACTTTGGTGACGCTCAAAAGGTTAATTTCGAAGTGGCTTTGGCAGTGCTGGAGCAGGCGATGGAGGAGGGCGTAGCAAGGGCAAAGGATATCCCGGAGGATAAGGATGAGAGAAGGAAGTGGGCAGAAAACAATAGGTGGTCGCCTGGTTATCCCCAATTTAAGTATGACCCGGAAGGTTTGAAATAATCTCCCATAATGAGTTTCTAGACCAATGATAATGCAGAGACGCTATAATACTAGCCATACCGCTGATGTGCAACTGAGTCGTGGCCTTAAGCGGCAGTCCACCGCCACATACCCCAACCCAATCCGTCATTCTTCACATTCCTACCACCAATATCCACAACTCCTTTGTAGATCTCCTCAACCTTTTCTCCAGGTTGGACAGCTCCAGACGCCACCAAAAGAGGAAAGAAATGCTCATCTGTGGGATGGGCCCTTCGGTAAAGAGGGTGTGCTGTTAGTTTGAGGGTCGAAGCAACGGGGTCCGGCTCAGATACGGCAATGCTGACAGCATTCAGGAAAGTAGAAGTGTAGGGCAAGCCGCCACCAGTAACTACGGAGGACATGAGTGTGGCCCGCCAAACCATGTATATAACTACCTACAAAGATCGCGGAGGTTGTGAACAACTTGGCCAGTGCCAATAATTGCATAACCCTCTTGTCGAAGACTGGCAAGCGCCTTACCGACCTTGACAGACTCTCTTGGATCAGAAGAGGCGGGCAAGGAGACCTGCACTAAAGGTAAATCGGTTCCATCTCCAAGGGCAGCTCTGAAGGGAACTACCCATTACACATCAGTATGATGAAATCTAACGGACATGCAACAGCTCACCCCAGACACCATGATCCAAACCCCTATCGGCCCTGTTGACAGTGATTCCACCCCGCGTCAAAGCCTCTATAACCTTGTTCTGTAATTCAGGTTCGGCCCTTGATCTAAATTTAAGTTCGTAAAGATGTTTTGGAAAACCGTAGAAATCATAAATCAACGGATTGGAGGAGTTGTTATTGACTGTTATACAAGTCAACGACAAGATCCATTGAGAGTCAATCTGCTTGCACCTACCGATGACTCCTGGACGGAAGGCATCTTGATTCTCCCAGTGAGCTGAAACAACGACAATACCCTTGGGTGGGTTGGCTTCCAACATTTTCCCAAATTTCTTCCAACCTTCATATGGCGCAGAGTCATATTGCTCAATAGTTGGTGGGCCCTATATTACTTTGCTTAGTTTTTGGAGTTTCCACGGTCAGTCGAATTGCACTTACTCCATGAGAGAGAAAGTAAACATCCCCAACCTTGGAAGTATTAGCTGCAGTCATGGTACTGAATGATTGTTCTCGGAATGCGTTGTTCTTGATGGCTGACTGGACACCCTTAGAGGTGTAGTTAACGATTCTAGCGTGGAAAGCTTGAATGGCGATGATTGCGAAAAGGATGGTTATGGCCCAGAGAGCAGGCGACCAGCGGGACATGGATATGTAGCTGCAGTAACTTATAGCAAAAAAGAATGGCTTTCGGATGACGTGCGGAATCGCCTTTGCCTTATAAATGAGTCACCAAACCATACAAATACTCTTTAGCCGATTTGCCGCGACCTCTTCCGACGGGATTGTATTTGTCAGCCTTTCCCATTGATTGATAAGATTGTGCCTGGCATTTCTAAGTTCTCGAAGCTTCGTTTTAGGCATAGCATCAATCTTGGTTAAAAACCATCATCGTAATCGAATGGATTGGGCTAAGACTCTTGCGGACCTGTTAATTATTGAGTTTGCAGCGAATTGGTGCGTTATCGGGTTGAAGAAGCCAGCAGAGCTTGAAATAAAGGCTAGGAATAAAGGGAGGGGGATCGGTCATGAAGAGGAACAGGGCGATCAAAGTTAAGCTATGTCCCTACGTTTACTATAGACCATATTTCAAATGAAGTGCAGTGATCATCTCTCCTACACTGCTTTTGAACGAAGAAAAAGATTGCTATCCTAAAGGCGTCTTGGCCGGACAGGTAGTGTCGTCCTAACTTGTATTGTCCATTATTTATTCATTATGCCTCAGCTTCCTCCGTCCGTCAGACATTTTCAAGTGCATGGCATCCTCTAAAAGATTAGCCAATCTCTGAAAAGATGCAGATATCATGACATTCAGTAGAAGAGGATTTGAACAACATTGATGAAGAATGTTAATTGAAAAGAAGGAGTTTGAGGGAAACGAGAACAAGGAGTTGTTTGGATTGTACATAAACCTCCCCATGATTCGAAGATCCCCTAAGCATCAGTTCTTTTCATTACGTATTGGACGTGTATATCTCTATCCTATTATGTCTATCGGTCTTATTTAGGTAGACTATCTGCCTCCTACATGGCCCTTACAACCGGGGAGAAGTATTGTAGAATTCCCACTTTTAATCCGTCAAACCGGCTACAAAATAAGCATATCAAGCTATCTATGCAATGAGATCCCCTTTTTCGGTCTCTTCCGCGCTTCCTCCAGGTCTTCCTGCCTTATTCATTTCTATGCTTTCACCACTAATCACAATCACGTCTGCCGAATCCATCCCGTACACCCGGATTGCCTCGTCTTCAAGGTATTTCCTACATTCTTTTCGAGATTTTTCCACATCAACGCAGGCGAGGATTCCCACTGAGACTACTCCTAAACCTAGCAGGAATGTAAAAGGCATATTAGTGTTGCCGCTATCGTCAATGATCGCGCTTGATACAAAAGGCCCAATGAAACTCGAAGTTTTGCCGATGATGGAAAAAAGAGCGAAGAACAAAAACTATTATAACCTGTTATTAGCCGCGTCCCATATCAATGAATTATAGTCTTTCCCGCGATTCTTACCTCTTTTCCTCGTGGTATGACCTCAGAAATCATAGCTTGCTGATGATGATGATCAGCGTCGGCACTTGCAGTGCAAAATGTAACAAACTCACGGAGATTGCGTACCAGGGGCACACG
Source organism: Cryptococcus neoformans H99 (assembly GCF_000149245.1). Lineage (NCBI taxonomy): Eukaryota > Fungi > Basidiomycota > Tremellomycetes > Tremellales > Cryptococcaceae > Cryptococcus > Cryptococcus neoformans. The sequence goes on along the minus strand of NC_026753.1, from coordinate 569,640 downwards.
GCGATCTTTATACAGTATGGATTAGCTACATCCTTTCGCATCGATTTCCACATACTCCATAGAAAGCTTGGTAAGCCCAGAATTCCCATGCATTATGGAAGCCAAATCTAGTTTGTGTTATGCCAACACATCCCCAGGCAGCCAACAGAAGGATCCAGAAGGCGTTCTGAATGAACAAATCAGTTAGTGATAGGTCACTATTGATAGATAAGAGGTATAACTTACAAACAACAGCATCGTTTTCGTGGGTATTGTATAGCGCTTCTGCACGGCCCAAAAGAGTCCGATACTGACAGAACACTGTTGTGAGCAAGAGCAAGGAAACAGACCTAAAAAAGGCGCACCCCAGAGCTTGAGCTGCGATGCCATCAATGAGAAGGCTAAGCCCTTATGATTAGCTGAACCGACTGGTTTGTTGAAAGCCAATGTGACCGTACTAATTGAGCATCTTGGTATCATAAGACACGACTTCGTTTTGCAATGTCGCAATGACTACACGTTTATGTGGAGAGGTAAGCTCGAATGTTAAGACAAGGTCTCTTAGATGCTCACCTGTGACTATAATGGGAGGACCGATCAACTTAGTTCTTTTCGTCTCTTCAGAAATTAGGGAGGAAACAAGAACGTACCGAGAGTATTGAGGCAATCGCCCAAGAAAAAATAGGCGGCCTGGGAGGGACCGTGAGTAAAAGTGATGCTGGAACCTTGTCTAGTGCTATGGCACTTTCCCAACGTACGAGATAGATAAACGTTTGTTTTAGACGCAAGCATAAACGAAAGGCGTGGTAGATCTGCTTGATCCTTCATAGCAGCGTCAGGGGTTCATCGTAGAATCTATACCTTCCAATAGTTGACTTACCCAACGGTAAAATAGGTCGTGTGAGGAGGAAGCTGATGACCAGGGCGGTATTGCTCGAACAGCAGCCATGGGGTAGCGCATAAGACTGTTGATTTTTTGTTAGCCGAGGCCAAACGATGAACAGAAGGGACTCACTCCAAACACCAGCACTGTACGCGCAAACAATACTCAAAGCTTTGGTGTTGCTATCGGGGTCATCGTTGATCACACCTTCCAAAATCCCAGCCAAGATAGCGAGTACAACTAGTTCTCCTAACGAGCAGACAAGGAAAGAGACATTGGCGAGGCGGTTCCGTGCCAGCATATCAAGCCTATCGTGGGACTTCCGGCTATGATGATAGTTAATAATTATTATGATTAAACCTTTTGGGAAAAAACAGTCTTGTGACTTACTCGGTATCTCCTCGAGCAAGCTTTTCTTCACTATCTTTGATTTCCGGTAAATCTCGGGCAAGGCCTGGGAATGCCGCTGTCCAGAAAGTCAAAGCGCCTTGATAACCGATGAGACCCAAGATATACAAAGCTGTTCCAGCCTGCCATCTATAAGGAATATAGCCTGGTCAATAACACCCTTCTCATGAACAGATAGAAAGATAAACGCAGCAAATCACTTACTTGGAGGGATCTTCCACCCCCAGCCATGCAAAACTAACAGCCCATGCTAACACAGTAAATGCGGTCGTAATGTGAGGTCGGATGACACCATAGTCCGCGAATGATCCCATTATGAGAAAAAGGACCGCTTGGAAAGCGAAAGAAAGGCCGTTTGTGATCAGAACAATGGAGTTGACTGCCCATAAGCACATATCCCAAACTCAGAACATACCAGACCGCTCCGACCCAAAAGCAATGAGATTGCATGCCCCATCACCGCATGGGACAGTGCCCTTTGGGTAGGCAGGATCCCATCCTGCCAAATAGAGCAGATTTTGCCATGCCGATATGGCAAAATTGAATGGACCTATCAGAATCAACGGTCAGTATAATAGGTGCAAAAAAGGTTCAGGTATCAGGTAACCAACCTAGCCCGGAGTTACCGACGTAGTAAATGTACCAAGACTACCGAAATCGTCGTGATGGCATGACGGATGACGAACCCAACAGTCAGCGCTAGCCCTGTGCCGCTCACCGAACGATGATAATATGATTATGTGTCCGATGGGTGAAAGTGACTCACCCAGACCTCCTTTTTCGTTGTTGTTTTTCTTTCGCCGACGATGGGTAAAGGGCTGGCAAAGAGTGTTGCCTCATCGTTAATGGCGAGGTTATCTTGTACTAGTTGAAGATGGCCTTCCTCCCTCTCTTCAATAGTGAGCCTGTCTGACGCATTCGAACCGTCCATGATGGGAGTTGATGTGTTCCACGAATAAAGACGGTATATAGCCCATGTGATGATAAGATTCGCTCAGCTACTCATACAATTCTTCTTTGCTCGATGTGCCCTAAAGTATGGTACAATCTCCGATCTGCCCGTATAACTAAGCGTTTTCCAGGTTCTAAAATAGTTGGCCATCATTTCTTATTATTAGTGGGTGTTATGGTGCTTTAAGTGAGGGGCGAACCGTATGTGGGCTTCAGGTATTTGTTCTAGGGTAATTTTGTATATTTACTCAGAATTCAGGTTATCGGGGCCCCAGGAGCTCCCCGTTCCGAGGAACAAAAAAGCAGAATCTGCTGTAGGCTCGACACAAGCTTCTCGACGGGCATTGGCCGGTCTTCGACGATGCACCTACTAGGTCCGAGGAGCTATAAGATTTGTTGGGTGACATGATTGGCCGGGGATAAAAATTGATGACGCCATACCTGCATGAAGTAACTGCCGATGACTCTCGATCGATGGTCAATTTAAACCCTCATCATTATGTTTTTAGGCTATTGGGTGATTCCAGCGACCATCAGTTTCCACATCCGAGAGGCACTTAAATAAGTACACAGGTATTGCGTGGAAAAATTCACCGGTACCGCACGCAGTCAATGGAACTTTATGAAAATTGAGTCCTCTGTCAACCACCAACAACTTCGTAGCTCTCGTCTGCTTACAACAAACAAGAAAGCCGATCCACACAAGCTCACGGCTCAATAAATCAGCAGTCGGGGACGAGGCGCGTCTTAATAGAAATTTCTGCCCTCAATCGATGCCGCCCTCAAAGAGTACTCGTCGACGCCCGAGCCAGCAAGAGGAAGGAGACCCATCAGAAGAATTGGCTCAACAGCAGGAGACGAATGTAGAACTGCTTAGTCCCCTTAGTAGCCCGCCTACAAGTCGCCCTGATAGCTTATTACATAACAGCTCAAGAGATAGCCCCCACCCCACTTCTCGCCTACCAAGCTTCGAGACCAGCACTTCTATTCCTCGTTCTATTGGTCAAGAGGTACGTATCATGGATCCATGTTTGCGGCTAGTTTGACGCCTTTTTAAGGATACCACATATGGCAGTCGTCCTAATCTCAAGGTTCGCTGGCGAAGCAAACTTGGTGAAGATTATCGTGCAGACACTAGGTCTTTCCATTCCCCCAGACCATCTGCTGCTACTTCTGAAGAAGAAATTGCTGCAGTTCGTCGTTCTGTAACAAGCATCTTCCGGCGGCCACAAGGATATTCTCCTCGACAAAGCCGAAGCGACCTGGAATCTGGGCCTTCAGATACGCGCTCTTCGGTCTTATCGTTTGAGTCAGACTCGTTTGTGCAGCCACATCCCATGAGGCGGAGAGCGTCTAGCCGGCGTTCTTCAGCTAGCTCTTGGGCATCATCGGACAATGGCTCAGATGATGACGCACAGGTTGGACACGGCGGAATTTTGAGTGCCTTGCTAGGTCTATATGGTAATGAGGCTTCTTACAAAAAACGAAAGGCTCTCAGGTCTTTCTTGAGGCGCAGCGATAAAGATAATGAAGATAGTCACCGAGGAAGAGCAAGGAGACGTTGGAGTACGGAGTCGCTTTTTGCCCTCCCATCTCGTAACTCTAGCAGAAGTGCCAGTCGCTCAGTGAGCAGGGGGGCAATAAGTTCACTTGGTGGTCCCGAAGTTGCTGGGAGAATGCGCGACGAGAAAGAAAGGGTGCATAGGAATCGGAGACATCAACATCTGCCTCATCGAAGTCAAGACCTCAATCAACCTTATATCCCATCCGCACGGTATTCAAACCCCTTAGAACCTGCTCCAAATATCACTGTCGCGCAACGTTTCAGAACTTTTATGACAGGCAGCAGCGCTCCTGCTACCCTCCTTGGTGCCCCAGATGCTGTAGACCATTCTAAATCACAAGAAGAATGCAGGTACCGTACTATGGCCGCCCTGATGATCACTACGAACTCCCTTATGAGCATAGGAAGCCCTATTCTTGCCCATGTCGCGCCTGCGTCCGGGCAAGAGGGAGAGTCTAGTGGAGGACATCGGAAGATCAGCTGGTATGAGAGCGTGGCAGAAAAGGAGCGGGTTGAACAAGAAAGAGAACAGAAGGAAGAACGTGATCTCGGACTGACTGATGGAGAAGAGGATAACATTCGGGCTATGGAAGAGGGAATGTATCGAGGGAAAAGGAAGAGAAAAAGAACGAGGGGTAAAAGAATACAGAGAGAGATGGCAGTTACCAAGCACGTTTCAAACTTAGTCCAAAGGAAGAAGTGGGTCACAAAAGTTTATTTGTTATTAAACATTGACACGAGACAGATTTATTGAGGAACTTGCCAAAGCAGTCGTCAAGTAGGTCAATCTCGATGCGGAACACTTCGCGCTAAAATAAAATCAGTTATGGTGCTCCGGCTCATTCAGTGGAGGCATGGTTAGCTTCAACAGCTGATATCCTTTCTGTTGAGGCATCTTTTGTCTATCTACCGACTGTTCTCCTTGTCGCCTTCCGAGACACCGATGTACATTCTACCGATGTCCTTTTCGTTCGTCCAAGTGGTGGCCTAGAACTGTACCGATTATCTCTGGTGCACGAGGTTTACCGAAGAGTGACTCACGATAAAATATCTGCTAGTCAAGGCCGCCGAGCTCTGAAAAGGATCGGGCGCGAGGTGAGTATCCTTTAACCAAGCAGAAGGCATGGCTAACAGCATAGCTTCATTCAGACAGTTCCCTACTCTCGACTGTCTCTCATCCTCACGGCAAGTGTTGCTTCCGCCATCTCTGCCAGAGTGGCATTCTCTGGATCGTTCATCGACATCCTCATGTCAGGCGCATTGGGAGCCCTTTTCACCATAGTCCAGTTCACAGTATCGAAGGAAAATAGAGTGTTTTCTAATATCTTTGAAATCGGAATGGCCGGAATATTGAGTTTTGTAGCTGTAAATGTTTCTTGCAACGTTGATGGTGGATGCTGATCATTTTTAGCGTGGACTTGGTTCATCGAAATATTTCTGTTACAAGACTTTGGCGTCTGTGAGTCGCATATGTGCATGTAGCGATGGGTCTCGGCTGATTTTCGTCAGGCATCTATTGTTTTGATCCTTCCAGGGTGGCACATATGTCTGGGAGCTCTTGAGCTTGGCTCGAAGAACATTATCGCAGGCGGCATGTGAGTGTCCTACCTATGGGTGGCTTTTTCCCCTTGTTAATAAATCACAGTCGTCTTGTTTGGGCTGTTGTCTACACCCTATTCCTCTCGCTCGGTCTGGGCATTGGTAGTGAGATTTGGGACTCCTTCGGGCCGCCTCAGCCAGGGAACGACTCAAGTAGCTCAGACGCCAATGCAACTGAGGTGCAGTGCTATCGTGATCCCAACTGGGATTATTGGTGGTACACCGAGCGTATGTTGCGTGACTGGGAAGTCTGAGGGGTAAAGAGAATGCTAACAGCATCAACACAGCCAGCGACTGGTGGCTTTTCTTACTCGTGCCGATATTTGCATTCTCACTTGCAGTTTGGTTCCGAGCGGATTGGCGTTCCAAGGATGTAATTGTCATGGTGTTAGTGGCTTGCGCTGGTTATGTTGTCAACTATTTTCTTTCACACGTAAGTGGTTCTGGGATACCTGCGACAGCGTTTTGACTCACTGGTTTGTATAGCAAATTTCGCAAATCAACGTTACATCCGCTGTATCTGCCTTCACCGTTGGGTAAGAAGCCTTTAAGTGTGAATCTATGCCGGGCATGCTGACTTTACATTTTTACTAGCGTTCTGGGCAATCTCTATTCTCGTCTTGGAAGAGGCTCGGCGTTTCCATCAATGGTTTGCGGTATCCTGCTTCTTGTGCCCAATGCAATCGCCGCCGCCGGTGGACTAGCTACTAACAGCAGAAACCAAAGCGACTCGACTAATAGCAATAATGAAGAAGAAATCAACACGGCCGTCATTGTTAGCATAAGGATGATTCTGGTGAGTCAACTCTTATGTCAAAGTCTCCCCATAGGGTTCTCGATGAGGGCTGATGTAAGACCGCAGGTTGGAGTTGGCCTGGCAGTGGGACTCTTCGCTTCCACAGTCGCCATCTATCCTTTTGGAAAGACAAGGCGATATATATTTAGTTATTAATGCGTGTGTGTTCAGCATCTTTACATCATTTTTCCATATCTGTATTTTAACGTGCTGCTACTTGTGCTGGATAGACCTTGATATGTTTCATAAAAGATAAATATAGATAATAGATAACTAGATGATGACATTTTAATGCCCATTTTTTCCTTCCTTCGGCTGTGTATCATATAGCACTTGATGAGATCATATTCGTACAATGATTACAATGATTTGATTGGGTATAAAGGCAAAGGTATCCGTGGATGACCGGTGGATGGCTCTAAGGTTAAATACCCTAGTTTTAAAGTATTAGTCATAGTATGGTGGCAGCAAGTTGCACTGCTGATGAGCCTTTACTATTAGCCATCCTCTGAATCTTATAAATTTGGCTATAAATTGACTATGAATAACTTCTTTTCATGATAAAATTCCCCGATATTCGGCTTAAGCGGTACTACAAGGATCTACTGTCCCTGTTCCAAAAAGTTGGGGACATTCTGGTCACCAGGCCTTTGGTACGCTGTTCGGGCTTGCTTCTCCTCGGGTCCTCCAGGGCCTTCGAAATCTTGAGCCTTTGTTTGACTAAAGATTAGGATGATCAGCTATCATGCCCGAAGGAATAACCTCTTATAATCACTCACTGCCCAGTTCCGGGGTTAAGACCACCTCCTTCTTCATCGGGAATTGGGGGGTTCTCTCCTCGCTTGGTACCGCCTACCTGAACGGTAGAGCCAGGGAATTGGGCAGTAACCTGTTCGTTAACACCCGAGTCGACAGCTGATAATACAACAGTTAGACACTTATGTCGACCATGCTTTCCTAACGAAAAAATAACATACTTGAGTCACTCTGTCTGCCAGCACCAGTCTTAGCAGCGTAAGAGTTGATAGCCTGCTCGTTCTGTCTAATTTGTTCGTTGGCGGACATTTTGGTAAAGTTTATGAGCTTGTATTTAGATGAATTGATGGTAAGGCTGAATATGTTGGTGATGGAAAGAGAGATACATACTGCCATGGGGCTTATATATGCCTGAAAAATGGAAAATAAAGGTTTTGGGTGGTGCTGGCCGGTCTTTCACGGGCGGATTGACGTCAATTGACGTCGGCGGTCGATTGACCCAACAAGGTGGAGGTGGTGCTGTCACCTAATAAATATGGCGTAGTTATATATTCGTACACAGACCTTGGTGCCTCCTTGTGACGGAGACCGGCCGATGTCCGCCGAGGGGCTTCTTGTGTCGAGCCTAGATAAATAGTTATGTAGAAAACAAGGAGGCTGAAAATTAAATCATAACCAAATTTCTCCTTCCATACGTAATAGCAGCTCCGAGTCTCCAGTCTACGGTAGCCCGTCGCCCAGCTGGCTATCAGATCATCGGCGGTAACATCAGTAATGTTGATAGCAGCCATCAGATGGTATCGATGGGTAGAAATACTTGAAATAATAGGCAAGTGACTAATGATGGTAGATAAAACCATTATTAGTTGCACAGGTCACAATTACGTTCTTCAAAGCTCGCAAGTTTCCTCCATACACTGGTTGATATACATGCGACGTATTCCCAAAGCAACAAGACTAGCTTATTCCAGGTTTACATCCTCCAACCCTTCGTCATTACCGTTCGCGTCAGACTTCTCTGAGGGAGCCGTAGTAGCAGCTGACGCCTGCGCCTTCTTCTTCTTCTTGTTCTTTTTCTTCTGCGACTTTGAGACGGGAGTAACTTGGCTGCTTCTTGCCGGAGTGGATGCTGTCGATGTCGCAGTCTCGTGAATACTATCAGATGGAGGCTCTGAGTCAACAGTTATAGCTTCGTTTGGTTGCTCAACATTTGAAGGTGTATCTTCCTCCTTCTTGGCGGGTGAGGGAGCGCTGTTTGCTTTCGCATTGTCCCCTGCGGGTCTCGATTGCAAATCCATGTCCCCCTTCCCAGCTGTTCCATCCTTCATCTGCGCATCCTCAACTGGAATCAGTTGCACACTCTCAACGACCTCCGGAAGTGCATTTGCTTCCGCCGTTTCTGTGGTTGATTCTCCGGAAAGCGCTTCTTCTGAAGGAGCTGCAGATTGCTCAAGAGGCTCAAGATTCTCTGACCGTTCAGCCTGTGTGAGATCGGCTGCATGATATTCGGCATCAGGATCGGTGGCCGCCTCCATATTCACAATGGGGATAGGCGACGCAGGTGGTTCTTCGCGTAGATTGCTCGCGCCCCCAGAGACAACATTTTCAAACTCCTTCACTGCCTCGTCGATAGTCTGTGCCTTCCCTCCTTCCCTTTCCTGCTGCCCATTGATTTGGGTAGGCATCTCAGTCTTAGTTGGAAGTTGTTCCGTCGCGATGCGAGGTTCTTCCACGACTATAGGCGGCGTGCTGGTTCTTTTCACTTCTTCTTCAATTTCGGCAGGAGGGGGGAATGTTTGCAAGGGGATGTCTACGTAATCATATGTGGCTTGAGCGTCTCCGGGGGTCGACACAAGCGTTGAGGCGGGGTCCGTCACGGGCACTTGCGCTTCTCCAACGGTGGGAGGGGTGAACTGACTCCCAGAAAGGGGGGATGATTGGGAAGATGAGGAGGCGGCAGAAGCAGGGCTGGAAAGCGGGAACTTGAAGCCTCTGTCGTCCATGAGCAAAGAATTGTTTGAAGTGGTTACATATACTCACCTATCGAGCTTTCCATCGGCCTCTGGCTTAGGACTCTTAGACCTAGGGGCGTCGTGGACTTCTGGCCTGGGGCTTCTCACTCTAGGAACCTCACCAGCTCCCAAACTTTCTCTCCTTTGCTCACTAAAATCACCTGGAGCATGGCTGGGCAAAGTGGGTGAGGCCGGGACCATGCTCATTCTAGCAATGGTTTCTGGGCTAGGCGACCGTGGGACGTCTTCATTATCCCTAATGGGTGATTGCGGGGCGGAAGGGATTGGAAGAGAGGCGCGCTTGAGTGGGGAGGGGCGTCGGAAGGGGGGTGGAGCGGTGTCAAGCGAAGCGTTGGATGGTAGAGATGGAAGAATATAGTTAGAGATAGGGAAAAGTCTATGTAACATTAGTGTTAAATAATCATGGGTAACTAAACATGACGTACTTGCGTTGATCGGCGACGGCGAACAACCACCCTGGCCCAACGACGGGTAAATTCATCCTCAACGCTTCTTGGTATTCGGGGTCCACTCCGCCTCCTCGACCATGCTCGTCACTGCCAACCATTGGGGTAGTGCAAACAAAGTGTGTGGTATCAAGCGCAACTTGAGGAGATTCGCGAGCTCCAATCTGGCGCAGACAGTGACGAAGCTGGTCCACGAGTTGTGGTGGGTGCATAGGGCCAAAACATATCAAAAGACCAGTGAGATTGCTACATCGCTGTAAGCAGTTGGAGACACGTAGACCGCTGCAACTCACTCCATGGTATGCGTCCGGACACGAATTATGTTTGAAGGATATGTGCCAGCTGTAGTTTTCCTACGAGGTTGTTGGAGATAGCTTCCATGCTAAATATCGAGAGCACTTACAAGATAAGTTGAAAAGTATACTCTTCACCACTTTGAAGACCACCAGTCTTCCACTCTGTCTTTTCCCGTACACCCCCGCCATATTCGCCTCCTACTCGCCCCCAACGTTGCCCATTCCGATGCATTTCCAAGCCTCTGAACTCCGCGCTACCGACATCTATTCTATCCCATTCAACAGTGACGTTTGTCTGCGTAACATTTCGAAGTCTCACAACCGGGATCTTGGGAGGGATGCTGAAAGTGTTCAAGATTGAATCTTGCAGCTCCTTGAACGCTTTCTGAGCGGCATATTCAGCGGCGAGATCACGAGAAACCGTGATGGTGAGAATAGATCCAGGACCAAGAGAAGGTGTGCCAGGTGATGGAGTGGGTAAGAGGAGTGACGGAAATTCCAGCAGGTGCGCGTTCGGTCCCAGAAGGATGGCCTGCGATACTATGAGCAGCGTTCATTTATAGGTGTCTATACACTCACCATGCCAGCATCCAACTTGCCTAGGGTGAAGGTGACTACGGAGCTGTCAGCGGGGAGTACGATAGGGATTGACGTATCTTACACTGCTCCATCTTGCTCTTCGGAGAGTTGGTTGCTATGGAGAGCCTTTTTGCATGTGCTGTAGCTGTCGGGGAGGGCATTGTAGGATGAATGGATAGTAATGGACAGATAGACACGTGTAACCTTGAACAACACGCACAACGACGGAACGAAATCGATTATGCTCAGACCGCGCACTTGTCAGCCAGACGCGAATCCACCTGCGGACTTGCACCCTTCTCCGCTCACATTCTCTCAACCTCCAATCTTCTCCTTGCATATAGGTTGTTCTTCATGTAAATGTGTATTATCTCCTACGAAACTCAGAAAATATCATTCCAACGCCTTCACCCGTTACATACAAATCCTCATGCCTCGAGTTAAATATTCAAACCAGCACAGTCCAATGGTGGCCTTCTGCCCCGCTTTACTATCTGGGCCCGCGATTTCTGCTAAGGATTGAGCGTAAAGAGTGGACGCCTATTATTCCGTATATTGACAAGTCGGTCGACATGATATGGATATGTTGTTTTGTGAGCGAAGCGTGACTATAGCAGGGGATGTTCGTTGGGCTGTGTCTGTCAGTGTTGCGATGGCTGCTGATGGTTGGGTTAGCTGCTGCTGCTCGCGGTAGTCCATGGTGTGGCGTGATTTTCTTCATCTTCTTGTTGGACCGCACCCGCAGCTTATAAAAGAGTATAATATATGTTGCTTGCTTAGTTACAAAGATGGTATCACATATCTTATACACGCAGGCTGAGTGCTAAGTAATGCTAAATAGATCTCTTTGTTTGGGCGAAAAACAGGCCCGCGTTTACATCAAGGGTAGTTTATAGCCCGGGATTATTTCTCGCAAGGCCTGGCTCCAGAATAAAGCTCCCGTGCTGTGCTTGAGTTCCCTTCCGCGCTAACACCAGCCGGCCACGTACCTTGCACTCACTTTCTCAGACATTTCTTCGCTTTTTACCTTGCACTAGATCCTCACCTCACCCTCCTCCTTCCCTCCTAGCTGCGACACCCATTCAACGATTCCCGCCGCCCCTCTCTTCCTCCCACTCTCCTTGCCTCTTCGCTCCTAACACAATAGTCGCCTTATAGTCTACCACAGTTCCTTATCCTTATTCTTCCAATAACCATCCGTGGAAACAACAAGTCACGAGAAAACGACACGCAGCAACCGACGCGATCAATTTCAAACGTTAGGTTGACCGTTTTGGAAAACGGACAGCTGGTAAGATGTTGTATCTCACAGCAGACAAATTTCCAGTCTGTACGTAGTTCTTGTTTTTCACGGTGAAGAGTTTGCGCTTACCATGAACAGTCGTGCCATTTGGTGTTATTGGGTATGTCCCGCACTATTTTGTCTTGCCCTTGATGTGCTTGACGGGTCTCACTAACGACTGAACAGATTCTACCGATATCTCTGGTACATCATCCGTCTTTTAGCTAGAGCAACCTACCGTCCCATTCCATTACCCGAAAATCCCACCTATGTTGCACATGAAGATGTAACGATCATCGTCCCCACCATTGACGCCGGTGAAGAGTTTAAAGGTAGGTTTATATCATCAAACACTGCTCTATAAGTCTCACTTTCGTTCAGACGCTGCCAGGTCATGGCTTGCCGGTAATCCCAAGGAAATCATCATTGTCACCGAAGCCAAGATGGAAGGTCCTCTGCAAGACCTTGCGAACCAAGTCGATCCCGAGCGTATTCGTGTCCTTACTGTCCCTGCCGCCAACAAACGTCTACAGATGTCCCACGGCATTCGTAACACCACCACGGATATCATTGTCTTTGCCGATGACGATGCTATCTGGCCGGAGACTCTGTTACCCTATGTCCTTGCTTGTTTTGAGGATCAGCAAATTGGAGGCGTTGGAACAAGTCAGCGAGTTAAGGCAGTCAACTCACGGATGACTGTTTGGGAAGTTCTTGCCGCGTTTCGATTGACCATTCGAAACATTGAAATTGCCTCCTCTACACACATTGACGGTGGTATCCCTTGTCTTTCTGGTCGAACGGCTGCCTACCGTACTATTATCCTCAAGGATCCCGATTTCCTTCATGGTTTCACTAATGACTTCTGGCTTGGCAAATATCACCTTAACTCTGGCGATGACAAGTTCCTCACCCGATGGATGGTGTCTCACGGTTGGAACACCTACGTCCAGGTCTGCAAAGAGGCTGAACTGCTGTCCACTATGAAGCCCAATTGGCGTTTCCTTTTGCAAGTCCTGAGATGGACTCGAAACACTTGGCGATCCGACTTCCGATCGATCTTCACTGAGCGATACGTCTGGACAAAGCACCCCTATGTTGCCTACACTATGATTGACAAATTTATCAACCCCCTAACCCTTCTCGTCGGACCTTGTCTGGTCATCTATTTGATTGTCAAGAGTACAAAAGACGTTTTGGACGGTGGCTACCACCTTGCAGCTTGGGATATTGTCGTTTCTGTGAGTGGCTATCTTCGAAGATTGATCGCAGGATGATTCACGGCTGACAGTTCAATAGTATCTCGTCTGGCTGATGTGCACAAGAACGCTGAAGCTCTTACCTCATTTGTGGAACAACCCTAAGCACATCATCTACGTCCCCGCTTTCATTGCCTTTGGTTACTACTTGTGAGTCGTGTGATGGTCCGTCTTTGAGCGCTGCTGACAATGTGGCAGTGCGATCATGAAACTGTACGCGTTGTTTACTTTGCATGAAACTGGATGGGGTACTCGTGCTGGTATCGGAAACAGTAAGCTAACTGTATGCCCTTGCTTGAGATATGACGCTAATACTGGTGTGTAGTCACCGAGGCTACTATGGCGGCCGAAAAAGAGAACGAGGCCGCCAATTTTGCGCGACAACAACGGCAGGACTTTCAATATCCCGAGACCTCTGCGCGCAGAAAAGCATGAGTGTATAATTTGACACGTTTTAGCATGACAGCATGACATTCCGAAGATACGACCAATCTGGCATTTAGATTTTGGACGATTTCACGTCCTTTATTTGACTTCTCAAATCCTTTTCTGTTTACATACAGTGCTCGCAGGTAGAAATCCCGTGTTGGCGGTTGGTAGGGAGATGCTGGTACGCGCAGCTATGTACGGACATTTGTTATATACGACATTTCAGTCTTTGTTCTAGTTTTCCCTTTGGCTTGACCCGGAGGACATGCATGTTAGTTTTGTACTAGCTTCCCTGACAGCAGGAAGAGAATATGCATATATTTATTCCAAGTTTGTTTTCGTGCTCTACTCTGGACCAGGCCATTGAGATACCATGTCCATGATTACAGCATACCTCTCTCTTTCGCTTTCTACAAGAGCCTCCTCATCAACATCGTCCTCATCACGCGCCCTTCTTCCATCCTGCTTGAGGGCCAAGCCAACTACCACATGTCTTCTTGCCTGACCGCTAGTTTGCAATGCCCACCAGACAAGAGTTGCTATTTGAGAAACATACAGCTCATGCAAAGTCTGCTGGGGTGGTGAGCCCAGAAGTGGTGTGAGAGATGCTTGAGGTGGAGGCGGAGGAAGGATAGAGAGAATGTGTAGATTTGAAGGATGGCCATTGGACTGTGAAGGCATAGTTGGAGGAGGAAGAGGTATTTGTTGTGGAAGGGAAGCTTGGGTCTTTTGTGCACGGGATCAGCAGTATCACTGGACAGCAATGGAGAGACTTACAAGACATCCTACTTTACCATTCTGAGTGACGATGACCAATATCCGATCATCGAATGTCTGGATGAGAAGCTCTGTCTCAACTTCACATATGGATTGGCGAAGCTGATATGACTGGATAGGAGGAGAGGGTTGGGTTTTGGTGGTAGAGAGCGGCAGGGCGGAATATGATTCTTCGAGCAGAGACGACATTTCCGGGGGACCAAGGTTAAGTACTATCTGGGAATGGAGATGAGGATAGCCTTAGAGAACGAGTATTGTTGACAGGGTTGAATCAGATCCGTTGATGCACGATTTCGCGTTCTTCGAACCACCTTCGTCCAGATAATAAGGAACTCGCGATGTCATGACGTGGTCGTCTTCCACATCATCATTTCTACCGAGATTCCTTTCGAATAATCAACTTTCGCTGGTTATGAGCCAGCAATTACTAGCAATAAGGATGCGATGTGATCTGATTACAGCCATCTCGACCAACTCAAATGGTCACAATGACCTTTGAAGTCTCCCTTAAACAATTACGCGACTTTTTACGTCTCCCAGCGCCTTCCCTCGAAGACTTGACCTTCCAGATTTCCGCAACTCTTTTGACCTTACACATACATCCCACATCTTTACCGCCATCTTCGATCCCTTCTACAGACCTCAAAGCTTTGGCCCGATATCTCCCAGCAGTACAAAATCTGCTACTTCAAGATGTTCTGCAACACTTTGTCTCTATCCTCGATGACCGAAGCCAAGAATTACTGCGGGGACTTTTCGTCCCGCAGAAAAAAGTCGAAGGATTAGAGATTCGAAGGAACATCGCCTTGGTCTCGTACTTCACCCTTCCTTCGTATCTTAATGCGCCAAAACAGGATCATCCCACCCTTTCTAAACCGATGAGATCATTTTTCATATCGCTGCTTGATACGCTGTCGACAGAGTTTGGGCTAGATGACCTTTATCATACTATATTTCCAAACAAAGAAAGAATAACAAAGGAGGGCAAGGATGGGGTGAGGACCTTACAATGGGAAGATGCTTTAAGGTCAATTGTCAGCATTCCGGCTAAAACAGGGAATGCCATTGGAAGATGGGAGCTGGAAGAAGCAGACAAGGTAGACGTCCCAGTCACTTTATTACCAAGGTGAGTTTCAGAAGCCTTTACTGACACAAAATTTCTTCTAACATGATAGAAAGACCCTACTTTGATAGATTAGGAAGACACTTGGAAAGTCTCTTGTATGAGATATCGCAACATCCGTCACCGGGCAAGTAACTTTTGTTTAAGTGTTGCCTATGAAACTGACAACCTCTGTAGATGTGACACCTCTGAGGCTAGTCATCGAGAAGCTTTCCAGCATCGGTCTGCTCACCTCTCAATCCCCTAATGCCTCCTCTAGAACTCCGTCTTTATTGTACTCTCTATTACCATCGCTGCTTTCACATCTCCACCCACCATCTTCTTCTCCTTTACCTCCTTATCCACCCACTTTTTTACCATCAGTGTTTCTGCCATTGCCCTCGTCGATTCTCTCGACCTTTATCAACGCCCTTACTACGCACTTATCGTTCTACCTGATTGACCCCGCCAATCCATTGGAACCGCACAAACCGGATGGGCGTATCAAACGCGCCGTTCAGGTATTCCAATCAATCGTTGGCAACGCCGAAGTCGGCAGTGAAGCTTGGCAAGCAGTAGTGCAAAGTGTAATGACAAAGAAAGGAAAGTCTCGTATGGGACTAGGAGAGTGGAGAGAGCAAGCACGGAACAGATTGATCGTGGGTTGGATCGCACAAGGAGGAGATGCAGCGGTAAAGGCTTTTATCGAGATCATAGTAGACACTTGGACGGACCCAAAATACGTCAAATTCTCAATGTTCTCTGAACAATTTAGTAAGTATTTGTTCAGGTATCAATGCAAAGCGACTAAGGGAGTACATTGAAGGTTTAACACATGTCCTCCTCCTTTCGCTTTCATTACTCCCAACATACTCTTCTTGGTTAATCCAACTCTCACACCGTTCTCGGTTTATCCTTGCCTTCCAATCATATCTCTCACATCCTGATCCTTCCATACGACGGTTAGGAATGGTGGTCGGGGAGATTATGAGTGAACTTACAATACTGGAAACCGAGGATGGTCAGTCGGAGAAAAAGAAGCAAGAGGGCGAAATTGAGGAACTGCGAAAAGGGCTAGAGGTTGACGAAGACAACGTGGACATGAAGCCCAAGACGACAGCCACTGGAAGTGGACGTGTGCGACTCAAGTTCAAAGGTATGTGGGATGGGAATGGCGACGGGAGGGAGGAGAGTAGATGGTTAAGAGACAATGTGGGAGTCAAAGATGCCAATGCTATAACCGTCGGCGATGACGAACAGTGGTTGCTTGGCTGGAAAGATGTCCCATCCTCTCCCACAGTCGAGCCACAGCCAGTGTCTGAATCTTCACGTGGCCGCCGGGCTACTAGACCTGCCAACACGGAACCATCTTCACCCAAACCACGAGAGAAGAAACCAAAGATTATAATGCTTGATCCCGACCAGCAGGACGATCCTCTCAGTGGCTATGCCTCTTCATCTCCCTCTTCTTCGCGAGCCCCATCGCCCACCCCGGAGTATCTCGACGAAATTGCCGCCGACCCGTCCCTAGGATTGGACGAAGCCAACAAGAAAAAAGTTAAGAGGCCTGTGTATATACCGCAGCTGGTGGCACTATTGAAGGAGAGGGATAAGCCAGAAAGTGTGGAAATGGGTCTGAATTGGGGTGAAGGTCTTGTCCGGGCAAAGAGAGAGTTTGGCACTGAGCTCGGTGAGTTTATTGTGATGGACGAAGGTCAATGCTTACTTATGCGGTTTTGTAGCTGAGAATGCAGTTGGTGTCACTCTGATGGTTCTGGGGCTAAACGACAGTTTCGATATAGAAGGTTTTGAAGAAAAGAAGCAAGGGTTGTTAAACGCACTTATCGCGTGCGCCCCCAAACAGGTGGCACCGTAAGTCTCTCGTGAAGGTCTGAGATTACTGACTGCGATCATCTAGATTCCTCTGTGAACAATACTTCAACCCTCAATTCTCGTTACAACACAAGGCTTCTATTCTCACCGCCCTCGCTATGGGGGCGCGAGAACTCGCGGGTCTGTCTGTCCCTCAAGCACCTCGTACAACCCGATCCATCGACTTCCCTTCCAAGACCCTTCCTCCAACGCTGCACAACAAATACATTAGCAGCGCAGATATCCCTTTAAACCGGTTATTGGGCTATGACCCCGACAACCAACTTGATCAAGCCATTGATGGAATACGGAATCTTATTCTGTCAAAGGGTGCGCGCAAAGGTGAAGAAACCGTGTCAGAGTTGGCTCGTGAAAAGCGTCTACGGGTGGACGAGATCAGGCGGCCAAAGATCGCACCTGTCAACTCGCATGCATCCTCGCAAATGGGCCGACTTGCTCGACCTCCTGTGGTAGCTTTCAAAGACATTGCAGCCGAGATCTTCATCCTTCCCCTCATCAATCGCTTTTGGCAACATTTTCAGGATTCTTCCACTCGTGAAGAGAGAGCGGTAATGATGGGCGCTCGGTATAGAGCTGCTGGGGCGGGTATGGTTCTTTCCCCTATGGCTATGGAGAAATTCATGATGGCGCTCGCATTGATGCTAGATGCTGCAAGGTACTCCCCACTATGGCTGAGTGTCATTTGCCCAGAAGCACTTGAGCTTGCGGTGACAATAGGAATTAGACATCCACCAAGGCCCTTGTTGAGTGGAGAAGAGGGTATAGATCCTTCTCGTGCCGAGGCACAAGTCCTTTCTGCTGCGCTGGAACTCACGTTGGTCTGTCTAGACATCTCTGTTGACCTGGACGGAGGTAGGACTTTGGCAATGGACAAGGCCGTGCTAGTAATGGCTGTAGGAGAGTGGGCAAGCGGGGTGTTCAAGGTAGAGAGCGAGGGCGGTGAGGTCAGTGCAGGTCAAGGTGGGAGAATTGAAGGAAAGATCAAAGCCGAAGCAGCTGGGGTAGTGGTGAAGGTTGGAGAGATCGGTGAAAAATGGGGGCATATGGGAATGGATATGGGCTTCTGAGAGAAGCGGAGGCAATGCAGATTTGTTGTATATCACCAATACCAAACATACATACATGGTACCCTTCAAGGATCTATCAATCCATGTGACGCCTATATGGGTCTCTGGTAAATGTCAGGACTTCCTTAATTTTCTCTTGGGCCTTCCAACGGCGCCAGTGCCATTTCTTGACACAATGACTTCATCTTTATCCGGATCTTCGTAAGAGGTCTCTTCATATTTGCCTCCCTGTTTTTGCCGGCGAGAGGCCGACGATAAAAAAGCATTGGAATTGTACGCCCATCTCGAACGATAAGATATGGACAGAAAGAACCATACAAATGGAGAGACAAGGAGGAACGTTGATCTCAAGTGAATAATGAATTTCAGCCTCATCAACAGCTTCCCTTAACATGACAAACCAACTTACAATTTGTAACCTACGTCTCCCTCTGCATTTGTTTGACTAACCCAGATCGCCAGGATAGCGGCCACTACTGAGTACGCAATGCCACAGAAAGTCATTGTCCTTTCGAACCATATCAACGATTTCACCCTACGGGGATTCTGCTGTCGGGTTTTGACTTTTTGACTTTGAGACTCTGGATCTGAATAACAAGATAGAGAGCTGTGTCGAATAAACAAAAAAGTGAGAAGGAGAAATGTCAACTGAGTAACCGCCACTGTAAACATAAGCGAGAAATAGTTTAGATCAGCTTTAAGTAGAAAGAACGAACACAAAAAAAGTCTTTTCTGCTACGTACAAAACCCAAAACACAATAAAAGAATAGGGACCGTCATAGCAGGCCATTGACCATCAGCGGTAGCACCAGTGTAAAGGACACCTTCTTGACAGCTACATCGGAAAAGTCGGTTAACATCCCAGCTGCACTAATCGATCACTTACTTTGATTCTTGAGAATCACACCATCCCAGACCACCAAACTTATATCCTCCCGCCTCCAGCGCCCATATGCCGGTTTGTGGCCCTGTTGCCGCACATACAGCTCCACACAACAACATGGCAAGGGCCAGCAGGAATGGCAATTTTCTAACTAGCCATTTCCAACCCCACCAAGACCATGTGCCTTCCCAGCACCTCGAGCAATCCCCGCAACAACTTGCCCATACTGGAGGTCGTTGGATATATGAATTGTGTAGCTTCTGGCTTCTTGAGAGGTAATCTTCTTGCGTAAGTTTATTTCGCTTCTTGGTCCTCAATTTCGACGACGGGGGGCAGCTTGGTTTTCTGAAAGAAGCTTTGTTCCTGTTTTTCCATCTCTCATTTTTTGTATCACTCTCAACTGCAGTGGTATCGGTACTATAGTTGTCATCGCTGACATTGTTATCCATGTCATTCTCCATTTCATTAGTATTGATTCCGGATGATTTGATTTCCCTTCTTTGCTGGGTGCGCTTATCATGCTCTTCCAGGTTTACAGTTTTCTTTGCCTCACTAGTTCGCAATGGATACTGGAACGCGTCTGGCACAGCCTTCTCCTTTCCCTCATTTCCGAAGTTTGAAGCAGCAATTTCCTTGTCAGAGTCGATTTCGGTTGAACTACCGCTGTTGTCACTTTCGCCCCGGGAGTATCTTGTATCACTAGGAGGACAGGGACCCGCAGAAGGTTTCTTTGAAGCTGCCATAAGGGCCGTTTGAACTAATAGAAGAGGGCCAAGAAGGTATCGACGCGATGGTGATTATGTAGAAGACGGAGCCGAACAGCATTCAAGAAGCTGGTGAATTAGTCTCAAATACTATCCGGAACATACTGGTTCCTTCCTTTGCAGCATGTCGGTGCCCAATATCAAAGGATGGTATGCGTTGAAACATGAAATGAGGTTTGGTCTGAGAAAACAGTAAAACATCAATCTGCAGATAGCTAAACACATCAAATGGTGAACTGCATTCATAAGACCGACCAGATAGCAATCGACAGACCATGATCCAATGTTATTACACACAAGTGATTGTACAATCCGCAGAAAACTTATTCCTCTGAACCACTGCAATCGGAAGCTGAGTCATCATCCTACAAAAATGGATCATCAGCATAATCTATTTTCAGCATATTACGCAGTGGACATACCTGTCCAAAAAATGCAAACGCCTTGGCTTTACAATCAGCCACCTTTTCGGCCAAGTTCGAGGGTGTACGTTTCGGCTTATGTCCATGATGATGATGATGGTGGTGGTGGTGATGATGATGGCGTTGTTGTTGTCCATGTTTGGGTGTCTCCTCCTTTCTCAACTTCTCTTCCCGCTCGACTCTTTCGGCCTCAGCTTCTTCTGTGCTCTGCGAAACCGTTCTCCCCAACTGGCTGGGATGTCTAGATTTGTCTACACGTAATGGAGCCGGATTTTCCCCTATACTATCACGCTGTCCCTTTTCTTTCTCCTTTTCGTGAATCTCAGCTTTGTGGATAGCCTCCACGAGATGTCTCTGCGATAGTGCAGGAGGAGCTGAATACGGCGTAACGAATCGGTTCGGCGTTTCTAGCCCGTTTTGATGGGATGAGAGAAGATAATGGAGTTGATGTGGGAACATCTCATTTTTGGTCGGCTGCTGCTGTTGTTGCACAGGAGGCGACGACGGACCGGATTTACTATAACCAAAAGGTTAGTAAAAACAGTGAAAGTCAAAAGTCTAAAACCACTTACTCGTCAATATCGAATATCTCCTCTTCGTCATCCTCTTCGTCCTCGCTCTCCACCAGATCCCCGCTAGCCTTTGCATCTTTCTCAAATTTTTGTTTAGCTCGGCCCTCTTCAAACAGGTCCTTTTTCGCATCTTCCTTCCTGTCCCCTGATCTCTCCGGAGGATCGCTAGCTTCCTCCACAACCACGAAGGATTTTTGTTTCTCACGTTCGTTCCATCGTAAAGTACGGGAGATGGACGAAAACCAGTCAGTAGAGGCTTTGTCGGCACAGACAGTGGGAAAGGGATATTTTGATGCAGTAACCTTAATGTGATCGCCCTCTGCAAGTCTACATCTCAGCGGTGCAAATAGCAATTAGGATCGAGTCACTTACGTTTGAGCTCCACCCGCCCTCTACCATCAAAACTAGCCCAAGCAGTGCTTCTAGAGTTGTATGGAACACACACTCTCAACTCCATGCTGTCTGGTAGCAGCATGGGCCGGAAAGAAAGAGTATGCGGACAGATGGGTGTGATGAGAATAGCAGGGATCTGCGGATGAGCAAGCGAGCCTCCAGCAGATAATGAGTAAGCCGTAGACCCTGTGGGGGTAGAAACAGTAAGGCCATCGGCCTGTACAGTTGTGAGATGATGCTCATCACCTATAGCTAGTCAGCGCAGTATATTGTCTCCCCTGGAAGCACTTACCGAATAGTTCTAACAAGCTGACGTAGGGGCTGGGTCCTCGGTCAACCACTAAGTCATTTAACACCTCAAATTGCTCCACAGGGCGGGTTGAATAACACATGATTTCCTTATCTTCACCCTCAAACTCCGAGGGCGATACAGCTGGAGTCGGTCCCTCTAAGCTTTCCCATCCTCCTTTATCTACACGACTCATCAGAATCTCCCCCCCAGGCTTCTTGATCGCCTTCCGTTTTTTGCTTTTGGAAACAGCAATATCTCCTGATGCTACAGCTCGATAGACAGTGCAAGTGAATCGCATACGCAGATTCACGCGAATGCCCTCGTCTACCACTTTGTCAATGGTTTCCTTGTATTTATAGAAATCAAAGTTTGTGAGGAAACCCAAAGATCCAAGGGCAAAGGGAAGGACTGGAGGGACGATTCGTTGGCTAACAAAAGTTGTGAGTAAACTCATTTAGAACGACCTCGATGACGCTTACAATAGCCAAGATGTAAAAAGCACGGTACCATCACCACCAAGCTAAGGGGACATTTGTGTCAGCGATGAATCTGAAAGCGAATCATTTGGACTGACAGTGATGACAAAGTCAAACAAATGTGGTGTGGCGGAACAAAGTTCACTAGTCCAGTATCTCAATTGTCCTTCGCCGTTAGTTGCCTGTTTGGCGGCCTCACCCATACTAGTTGTTGATGAGAATGCTGAGATATGTGATAATGTGTTGACAGACGCGGATGAAGAAGATCGTTGTCTCGCCATCGGCACAAAAAGGTGAGGATATTCGCGCTGAAGCCCTGCAGCATCGAATCGCTTCGATGTCTGCAATTGGGCATCGACATAAACGACTAAGCCGCGGTCACGAGATCCATTACCGTGACGACTACTGCTCCCGTCTGGTGACGCCGTCGGGCGTTTTTGCATGAGATACAGGGCCAGCTCCCGAGTGAGTTTAATTAGCCGATTGTCACGGGCTTTCGTCACTATAAGGACGTTTTGGATTCGCGAGCGAACCTTGGTGCGGCCTATGTAATGAGTTAGATAGTCGGATGGAAGACATTGATTAGCATGACCCACCAAGTTCTTTGCTCATTTCTCTGACACCCTGGGCAGTTTCCGCCAATTGCTTCGTGAGACTTCCATTCCCTTCATCGTCGCCTTCCAGTAACCCATCACCTATTAGACCATTGAGCAAGTTAGGCGTCCTTGTCCCGTATTCATTCACGCTCGATTGATCAGATTCGTAGCCATTGAATGGTGGTCCCTTACGGGAAAGACTAACATGGGACGCATTGTCTCTAGGACTGGATGGTTGCGACGCGGAAGGGGGCGAAGATATATTTCCTTGGTTATTATGGGATGGAAATGGGACGTCGGACTGGAGAACTGGTTCATTAGTATTTGTATGATGGTGCTGTCCGTGGTTCGAGCGAGCTTTCGAAGAAGTGGGTGAATCGGGCACAAAATGTGTCCTATTATTCGCGCTCTTATTCTTCAGCCAATCCTGAAGGGAGCCATGTCTGTCCAGATGTGAATGAATAAAGCAAGGTGATGCCTCAGGGACAGCCAGGGCAGAAGTGGAAGGTGCTGCAAGTGACGTGTGGTCGGGAGACGACATCGCACTAATGGATCTCGGGTTTTCGAGCGTCGGGTCGCACTTAGATAGAGGAGAAGGTGCGGCGGGATGGCGCATTCGAGCCGTCGTTGGTACATTTAGATATGGAGACGGTTGAGGGGCGCGTGAACCTCGGACAGAAGACGAAGGAGGAGGAGTAGACGGACGCGTATCGGGCATTGTAGATGCGGCGTTGCTTTATCCTGAAGATCACTGAAAAGGTATTACGGTGATAAAGACCAACTCTGGACCTCAAGTACAAGGGCTAGTATACCGAAGTTTCTGCAAGAGGGCGTCACCAAATGTCTAAGTTGGAGTGCTGTGGTAAAGCCAGAATGGTTATCGGTTATCCAAATTAGAGTACAAAATTGACGCGATATTTCACGAACTCACCCTGTGCTGTAAATTTATCGCAGAAACGAGGAATTTACAAAGAGTCGAAGATTACAAGCGTTCTTATGCTATGCGCAGTTTGCTATTTGAGTTTCTCAAGACGCATATACCAAGTGGTGGTGCCGTCGTTTACGAATAGAGATGGACCTCCACCTCCGCCCAAATTTCAGGAGAGAGGGAAACAACGGAGCGGTATTTCCAAGTATTGTCGGAGGAAGACGCTCTTATGGTCCTCGGGCTGTGGTGGGTGAGGATGGGGTTAGTCGTGGAAGGTGTCAAGGCAGAAAAGAAGTGAGATGGATGCTCACAGTAATCTCGGCGGGCCGAGGCGGATGCGAGTCATTTCGGATGGCGGTCAGCAGTTATCCACCTCATATTACGTAACAATGAATGGACGTGGTAAGCGGACGATGACGTTTGTTAACAATCTCGACGATGGTCGGGCGGTGGGTCTTCTTTCCCTCTTCGGACGGACGTCTCTCATTCGTTCCGAGTCTACTAGTTGTTTGGATTTATATTCAAGCAGAGTCTCTAAAGCTCACACAAGTACATACACAGAAACCAGCCGAAAATGCATCATTGTTCAAGAAAACATGCAGGTATGCAGATACAGTAGTATAGCTCTATGAGTCATGCAACAACAGGCAATCACCGATGGCACCGACAATGCGCTCCTTTGACGAATCAATCAACCCATTGAATTCCTCGCCTTCTTGCCTGACTCTATAAGATGCTCAGTCTACAATTATATATATGAATCGGAGGAAACATCTCACCTTGCGCACTTCTCTCCTCCTCCCTCGATCTCTTACCACCCTTGACAAATTTTGAAGGAGTCGAAGCGCCGTTAGTCGCAGAGGCGAGAGCTTTAGGGTTGCCAGCAGTCTCCACTACATCCTGTTTAACACCCTTCTTGCCATTTGCCGGTTTCGGGATGGTGATACCCAAAGCTGGCTTAAATGGCTCATCTGGGCCAGCATCTGCTTCCAGAGCGCATTCCGGGCAGAACCATTCACCCTCGGGTACTGCAGAAAGCGGTGGGCTGAGACATCCAATATGGTAAGGCTGATCGCACTGTAGCAAGTTATTAGTTCCGAACATCGGCTTACGACCAAGTTTGAACACACTCTTTCGCATTCCAAAGGAGCATCCTGTTCAAGATCCGTATTGCAGATCAAACATAAAGATGCCGAGTTAATGTGTAGCGGATACCGATCCAGGTCTGAAAGAGCTAAATTGGGTCGAGCGAGGAAAAGAGTGAAGAATGCGCCGCCGACAACGCTGATACAGTAAATATGGAAGTCAATAATCTTCTCTCATTGAACGTTGAGAAAGCGTACTCGATCATGTCAACGCCGGAGAGAGGAATAATCTTCTGCGGCTTGGTCGCGCTCTTGGCACTATCAGATCCCAGTCCAAGTTCTGCAGGGAGCGATAAGCAATTTTCAAACCGTGAAGCTCCACAAGACATACCTCCATACAACTGAAATGACGATGAAATTAGCATAAAGCCATCACTGTTAGATCACACTTACCACACCCTGCCCAAAGCCTACAGTCATGACACCACCTTCGGGATCAGGCGTTATGATGAAATGCGTGCAGCCTCCCGACGATGTCTTGATCACTTTGCAAGCCATCACTGAGGTATAAAAAGATGATGTTAGATGATATCAAAACAATTTGGAGTACAGGCTCACCATCTTGAATATGCCTGATATTGGGAGGAGTGTATCATTAGCAAAAGTCCCCAGGTATAGCAGCATTAACTTCTCTTACTTGAAACGAGTATAGGGCTGCCCAGTCGATCCTGTCAAGACGGATATAAGCCTCTCCCTTGATCCTCCAGATTAAAACGCACCATCACCAGAGAGCTTCCATTTACCAGCAATAAGAATCATATTCTGTCGGTCGATAACCGTAGAACCTAAATAAACGGTGAATGATGTTCAATCAGATCAACGGCGAGCTTACTGGTAGGACCACAGGCTATGGACCGCGCTCTGGTCAGCTCATTGTTACCTGCAAACTATAGAGAGCCTGTTAGCTCTTGACGTCACAGACCACAACCATTCCAACTTACTGATGGGACAATCGTAGGTAGCAGCCTTACACGACAACGTCAGTTCGGGCAGAATAAAAACATGTTTGTCTTACCGGTCTTTTTGGTCCTGGAGACCCAGCCTAGAGTACCCAGCAAAGCCCCAGGAGTAGACGTATCCATTATCATCCAATGCTAACGAATGTTGGTTGCCGGAAGCGATTTCTATTATTTTGACATTTTCAAACCCTTGGACAAGCCCTTGCGAAAGCTTGTCAGTGTAGATACGAGATTTCAAGGGTCAATATCTTACGGGGAGGAACCTCGATATCATATGCTATCTTTCCGGCTTTCACGAGACGTTCGCCTGTCTTGCCGTTTCCGAGCTGACCAAATTCACTTGAACCAGAAGCGTAAACCTGACCGGTGGAGGTAAGGAAAAGTGAAAATGTGTGCCCAGCAGTGACCTGGACCACCTTGGCTTCGGGGTCCTTAACCCACGGTCCAGTGACTTTGGTCAATTTGTCCACGACCGTAGCAACGGGCTGTCAGGAGGGAGGTCTTAGCTGACATTTCTTCCCTGTTAGTTGGGTGTCGCTCACCACGCCAATTTGTCCAAAGACATTATTACCACAACCCCATACATCTCCTTTACTGTCCACCAAAAGGAAATGACTCCTTCCAGCAGCCCCATTAACCCATTTAGTTCCCTTTGGTGATCCGACTGACGAAGGAGATATCTTCAAAGGTGTGCTTTCCGAGATGACCCCATTGGACTGGACCATAGCCGGAGGGCGACCAAAGAGATAAGTCGCGCCATGAACTGATAAAAAGGATACCATTAGCTTCTTGGAGGAGCAGTAAGAAGAGATACACTCACTATCTAATACAATGGCATAGTTGGCCGACGGACCAGTGATGATTTTACTGGCTTTGACATTACATAGGGACCTCAGAATATGGGGTTCCATCAGATCTGTAGGCCTGAAGGTACGTCAATCACTTTTGAAATCATCACGATTCGCTCACTTACGCTTTTCCAGAAGATCGTTCCTTGCGACCATTCGTAGCCCTTATCTGAAAATCAGTGAGGGGTCAATATGTTATTTTATTATGACTCACCAATCAGTTCCTCCGCAAATCAACACTAGACATTATTGTTAGCCATTCTGTATCCATAGAGTACACCTCTTTTCTTTCGGCTTGGAACCAAACAACGTGCGTTACTTCTTCGCGTTGTTCAGCGCATTCGCGCCACCCCACCGATTAGACTGTCGATGACCTACCTCGGCCCCAGGTACTCCCTTCAACAGATTCGTTGGCCATCGCGATAAGTTAAGAAGAATGTTGATATTTTGATACAGCAGATGCAGCGATGAGCGTTTTCAGAAGGGACTTAATGTGGGATGACCTGGCAAGAGAAAAAACAAAAAGACACAAATAGAACACCAAACCACGGAACAAGACGGTCCGAGCACTTCATGACAGGCGAGGAACAGGAGAACGCGTAATACGTATTCTTCCCTTTTTTCCTCGCTTTAAAATAAATTGTTTTTTATGGGGGTCTACCACAGATGATGTCATCGTAACGAAACCACTCTCCACCTCCGGAATACTTGCGTTATGATCAAAACGATAACACTTTACCACTACATCTGAACTACTCAACTACCCTAGACCATCAACATGTCTCACAACAGGTCCGATAAGGCATTTGAATCTTTCCGCCCCATGCGAGAGCAAGCTTCCTCCGTTGCGCCCGCCGCTTCATCCCCAAACCCCAACCATGTCTCCCAGTGTTTCGTCCACTCTCTGTTTAAAAAGAGGTGCCTAGCTGCGTTAAGTTCAGATGAGTCTCAGTCAAAAAAAACTCCTGAAAACCAGACTCCGTATTATGAAGATGAAGACGAAGAGAACGAAAGCTTGACCAAGCAGCTGGCAGAGACCGCTCAAAGCGTGAGAGAGATGAATAAGGAACTTGGTGAGTTTTGTAATACCAGTAAACTGACCTTTTGCAGGTGAACCTAACTATATGCCAGGAAGAAGGATTGTGCGCTCTCGAATACAGCATGTTTTGATCGTCACTAAAGTGAATGACAATCAACTTGTCTCTCTTACAAGGGAGCTGGCTCTTCATCTCATGCAAAAGAGCCCTTCGATACCCAAAGGAACCAACAGTCGTTATGGCACAGCATCACTTGGGAGAGGCATGGTGGTCTATGTAGACTCTGAGTTTGAGACTTCAAAGGCGTTCGATGTCCCGGGCTTGCAGCGAGATCATCCGGAGCTTTTTGAGCCCATGATTAGCAATCGCTCTTCGTCCTCTCTCTCGTCCATGAACACTCTAAATGAGTCTTCTACAGACGAGGAGCCAGTCACCTCGGGGTCATCGACCCCAGTCGGTGAGGGACAGCTGAGGTACTGGACCAACAAGCTTTGTTCAAACACTCCTCACTTATTTGACCTCGTCATAACAGTAGGTTATATTATATAACGCAAGTCAAGGGTGCTGAGTTCTGTCTTTATCAGCTCGGAGGTGATGGGACAGTCCTATATACTTCTTGGCTTTTGTGAGTCATAAAAAAATTAAAGCAACCAGTACTGACTCTCTGAAGCCAACGAATTGTTCCTCCTGTCCTTCCCTTTGCCCTTGGCTCCCTCGGTTTCTTGACCAAATTCGATTTCAAGGACTACAAAGAGATAATTGACAAGGTTATTCGTGATGGGATACGAGTCAGCCTTCGTATGCGTTTTTGCTGTACAGTATATCGTACGAGCACTCCTGGCAATATTGACGGCCCCAAGGCCAAAAAGCGGCGAATCATCAAGGACGGCAGCGCCAGTGCCCTTAAGAAAAGGGTTCATAAGAGTGGCTGGGAGAGCTTGGAAGATGAAGAAGCAGATTCACATTTGTCTGATGCTGGGAGTGACGAAGATGTAATCATGCGTCATTCAACAAGGCCCGAAGAACAGTTTGAAGTCCTCAATGAGCTAGTAGTGGATAGAGGTCCTAATTCAGCCATGAGCTCCTTGGAGCTATTTGGTGAGCCACTTCATTAGCTTTCGAAGCCTCCTTTTTTTCACTAATGTACACTTTCAGGTGACGAATATCATTTGACAACTGTACAAGCAGACGGGCTCACGGTTTCAACACCCACTGGTTCTACGGCCTACTCCTTATCAGCCGGTGGATCACTCACCTCCCCTCAAACATCTAACATCCTCATAACTCCAATCTGTCCTCACACGCTTTCCTTCAGACCTGTCGTCTTGGAGGATAGCATCGATATTCGGGTTTGTGTGCCCTTCGATTCGAGGACAACGGCTTGGACCAGCTTTGATGGAAGGAGTCGCCTGGAGTTGAAACGTGGGTTCTCATATGATAGCTAATGAAAGGTGGCGCTGACATCAGTTGGATCTGTCACAGAGGGAGATCATATTAAAGTTACAGCCTCGAGATATCCGTTCCCAATTATATTGTATGCCGACAAATCCTTCCCAGACTGGGCATCTTCGCTCTCACGAAAGTTGCGATGGAACGAAAGGGAGAGACAGAAGCCATATGTGCTTGTTGAAGAAGCCCGTCAGCAGAAATAAGATTGACAATGTATGATCCAGTTATATTGTAATATATATGTATGATATGTGTGACAAAACATTACAGAGCTTGCTACGGTTTGACACTGCTGTTCTTTCTAATATAATCTTTGATTCTAGAAATATTCTCATGTAAGTTTATAGCTTGGACCTACTGTGTTTAGGGGCCAATTCGTCTTGAACAAGAGCTTTGTGTTCCAGGTTTGTAATTTTCCAAGCTACTGGCCGAAACATGTTAGATGAGTGAGATCACAGAACAGAGTCATTGTGACCAATATGGATGTCCCCCATGGCATGACGGACAAAGGGCTAAACTAATTATGAGGCACGAAAGGCACTCTTAATCCCACCTCTGCCTCCGCCTGCCCTTGGGCCTTGCGTCTACTGACGAATACTACTCTTCCTTCGTGCTTTCTCCGTTCTTTCGTTCCATCTACGAAATTCTATTCATGGGGACTCAGACCGCTGCAGGAATTGCGAAATGCGACAGTGGAAGCAACATTAATGATAATTGCAGACGGTGAGCACAAGAACGATTTGTATGATACAAAGGGGTCAGCTTAATAAGCGATGATACATTTTACATTCAACATATCTAGGTGTCTATAATCATCTATCTTGTTTTCTCTAGTTAAGCCTTAGTGATGCCCTCTTTGGGGGCGGCCTCATCCTGAGCAAGAGCCTCAGTCTCCGGCTTGTAGTTCTCGTAGCTATTAGGTCGATATATTAGTTTTTGATTCAGTGTTCCTAGTAAACAAACTTACTCATTGTAGCCAACAGATGACTGAGAGTAAAAGGTGGTACGGTCATACTTGCGAAGAGGCCAGCCGTTTCGTACGCGGTTAGGCAAATCGGGGTTGGCTACATTTGTCATTAGTCATTCACCTTATCGGTACGCATGTGCAAGGGAAGGACTTACAGATGAAGTATCGTCCGAAAGCGATGAGATCTTCAGGATACTTCTCAGCGTGCTCGAAAGCAGTATCGGGCATGTATCCGCCAGCAGGGATAAATCTGACACTTTTCCCCTTGTTGAGAATGACTTCCCTGATGGGGTTCAAATTGTCCTGGGTGTACCACTCGTTCTCTGGGGTCAAGATACCCCTACCCTCGACCGCATGAATGAAGGCAAGCTCAGGCTGAGCCTCAACGATTGCCTGAGCCCAGGGGACGAAAGTGGCGAGAGGGTCCTCCATACGCATGCTTTGGAATTCGGAGAAGGGAGACATTCGGATACCGACACGTTTGGGACCAATGGCGTCGCAGACGGCGTTAAGAACACGAAGCGGGAATCGAATTCGGTTCTCGAGGGAACCACCGTATTGGTCGGTACGATCGTTGGAGTTGGTTTGAAGCTGTAGAGAGGCCCATTAGTATTTTACAAGGCTTGTAATAGTCGTACTAAACTTACGAACTGGTCGATGAAGTAACCATTCGCGCCGTGGATTTCAACGCCGTCAAAGCCCGCCTCGATTGCGTTCTTGGAAGCCTGGATGTAATGACCAATGAATCGCTCCATGTCGGCCTCGGTAACAGGAGTTAGGGGCTTTCTCTGGCCTTCGGGTTCGGGAGCAGCTATGTAAGAGGGGCTGTCATCACGGATAGTACCAACAGAGTAGATGACAGGGATAACGTTGGGGTCGGCGACACGGCTAGATAGTTCAGTCAGTCATCTACGTCTAGCTTGTTCGACTTGAGGACAACCTACCCAAGGACCCAAAGTTGACAGAAGATCCTACCGCCCTTAGAGTGCACACCAGAGGTGATCTTCTTCCAGGCAGCGATCTGCTCGGGAGTGTAAATACCTTGTAAGATCGTACGGGTTCAGTCACAGGATTATTATGTCTATGAAAAGTACTTACCAGGAACGTTCTCGTAACCCCTCAGCTCCTCAGCGATGAAAGTACCTTCAGAGACGATCAAGCCGCCATCTGCCCAATATAGTCAGTAACGAATCGTCCTGTAACCTATAACAACTACCAGTGTTGAGACTCACCAGAAGCTCGTTGAGTGTAGTAGGTTTCAGCCCATTCGGAAGGGATCGCTGTCTTGGTCGCAGCCCTCAATCGAGTGAGAGGAGCCATGACGATTCGGTGCTTGAGTTCATATTCGCCGACCTGGATGGGGGTGAAGAGCTTGGGGGATTGGATGACAGTCATGACGTTTGACGTAGCAGACAGAGATAGAAGTTTTTCTGTAGGCTTCTATATAGAATGTGGGCTGATAATTTATACGGTGGCTAGCCCATATTTATAAGTTGATATCACCATTATAACACCGTAATAGTTCAGAAGGGAAGAACTTATTGTTAGCAAAGCAGATTAGTAATCCATGAAGGTGGAGGTGCGTGGAGGTGGAGGTCTCCTGTTATTAAACCAAAACAAACGAACCATGCTTGGCCTATTGGGCTATAAGCGAGAGCGCGCTACCTCAGCACGCTGGCTTCCTCATCATGCGCAGTGCAGTTCGCTTGTCATCGTCTGCTCGCCTCAAATTCCAGGCGTCGCTTTCCGACAAGTATAATCAATTCATCAACAACAATTTTTTTTATTAATTAATCAGGCAAAGTCTTACTTCCACGTCATCATTTGACGCTGCCTATGGTTGTTGCAAGTGTCCAACGACGGACGGATAATGACAACAATAATGGATAGTCAGTGTGCTTACCATCAGCTTGTAGTTGCGACATATTGACTGATAGGATTGTCCAGAAGATTCAATGAGAGACATGCATCATGATACATACTGACTGCAATACGGGGCCTATACCTTAATAATTCTATAGATGTTCAAGCAACTGCCTTTGTCGGTACCGGCATTCCACAAGGTCTTTTTCTAAGCCTCAACAAGGGCTTTTTTAAGCCTCAACATAGGCCCTAAACATCTCCAATCCCTTAATCGCCTCCCATTCCACTTCTTTGCCAGCTCCCACAAAGATAACATCACCCCTGACAAACTCTGTTTGATCATTTCCATCTCTGACAACACCCTCACCTTCAGTGATAACACACAAGCTAGGACCCTCCACAGGCCGGTGAGAAGTCTTCATTCCTTTAGAAAGCTCAGTACGCAAGACAGAGAATTCAGCAATAGGGGGATCGTAGAGTTTGGTAGTATCGTCACCCTTTTGAAATGAGGTGGGTTGGAGTAGTTGCTTGTTCCCTGGAGCAGCTTCGTATGTGAGCATGGAGACAAGAGTGTCGACATCTCGGAGCTTGGGGGTAAGACCCGCGCGAACGACGTTGTCGGATGTAGCCATACATTCAATGATATCTGGGTTCCGTCAGACATCAATCAGCTTTCCCATGAAAGCATGAAATTACTCACTACCCTCGATATAGGCGTGCGGCTCATTGGCCCCAAGAAAAGCAGCTTCGCCTCTCTTAAGCTCCACGACGTTCAACAGGAACACACAGAGGACACCAACATCCCCAGGGTACTGATCATTAAGCCTCAAAGCCAAGTCCACAAGATCCTTCTCGTTTTCCTTGATATCTCGCTTCGCTTTATATCTCTTGATAAGTTTGGAGATAGCTTCTTCAACATGCTTCTTATCTGCTGACATAAGAGCGGCAAAAATCTGCTTGAGAATATCTTTCTGCTCGGCAGTGGCTGGGGATTCCGTAGGTTTGAAAAGGGAAGAATCAGGCGGTTGAGATGTAGGTAAGTCGAGCGATGACGCTAGGGATTCGGTGAGAGAAGAATCGACAAACTCTTGCAGTTCGGGGACGGTCAGAAGGTGCAAGAGAAGCACAGGGAGGGGAAGGAAATTAAGGAAGGCAAGGAAAGGAGTAAGGGCAATGGCCATCTCGGGCTTGTGGTTAGGGTCTACAGCGCCTTCGATGAGTTTGGCGCCCAACATGGAGTAGAAGGGAGTGACACACCTTTATAGACATCAGGCTTCTCATCAAAGAGTTTCTTCGCAAGCGGCTTATCAGGGTGAGCCTGTATACTGAGAGCAGTACCTATACTCAGGACCTTGAATAGGAAGGGTAAAGAGCCGTCCTTGCAGTCCTCAAACTTGGAAGACACAGTGGTGCCGATAAGCTCTGGATGAGACCTGAGGTGTTCAGAGAGTAAAGTGTTGTCCGATAACCTAGATGGATTGTTGGGGTGAGTACCCATCCATAACTGATTCGCATTAGCGTATAATCACTAAACTTTTAAATAAACGCGTACTTCAGCGTAGGCCCTGTCCTCATCAATGGCGAAATCTGGGATGGAGGTGGTTGCAAGCTGTGCGGCTAGGGATGCTGAGCCTTTCTTGCCCCAGTCGTATGAGTTAATACCTGGCGAGATTTTGAACACGGAAGGAGACATTGCGAATGGGATATAGACAGCTGTGGAGGCGAATGGGAATGGATGTGAATATAAAAGGTGTGATAAAAGACACGTTTGTTGAGGATTTGATCTGCTCTGCCTGGCTGTGATGGTGGATATGCCGCGGGTAAAACGCTAAACGCGTCAAAATTCCCAACGAAGTTCGGTTTCAGAGGGTCGTCCTTAATCGGATCGTCATACTTTCAGGGACACGATTAGCGGTAAGTGGGCTCTGCCGCCTCTACCGCAGATTACTGAGCACGTGGAAGCCCGGAAGGTCTCGCCTACTGCGCTTATCGCGTGCACCGTTCCTTGACTTTGATCCTTTAATCTTTGATCTTTCGGAACAGGAAATATGCAGGCAGAGAGCAGATCGAGACCTGAAAAAGTCTATTATTGACTGTACTGGGATCGTGGGGCTAATAAAAGTCGTCTCTGTTGCCTGCTGTTTGTCTGCCTACCTACATTATCACTGCCTACCACCTTCTTCTGGACAACCGTCAGCCATCATCTTTCATCCGCCGTCATCAAGCATCAACAAACAACCATCAAACATGTATCGTATTGTACAACACGCAGACATCTATCATAAGGAACAGTAAACGATGTGTATTATACGGCGAAAGGCCTACTCCGCCACAATCTTCGCATCTTTCCTCAAACGTTCAGCCTCAAATCGTTCCTTCTCGGCTTGCTTACGCGCTTGAGCCTCCTCATATCTCTGTTGCCAAAGACGTTCCTCGCCTGCGATTGACCCTTCTTCCCTTTCAGAAGCTGGAGCGTTAACCGGAGCCCTGGGAAACTCTGTAGCCACATCGGGCTTTTTCTCGGCCTCGACAGAAGTCTTCTTTTCTGTCTTCTCCTGCTCTGCCTGCTTCTCCTCTTCTACCAATGCCTCGAGCTCCTTCGCCAGCTCATCTTCATCAATTTCCACTCTCCTGTCACCCATAGCGACTTCTCCACCGATTCTGACAGCCTGATCAATCTCTTCTTGATCAGCCATAGCTTCTGCGAGGGCGTCGGTGGTCGCAGCAATTCGCTCGGGGGATAACGAGGGATGAGCAAGGACTTGAGTAAGAGTAGAAGCGGAAGTCTCATATGCTGCCATGATCTAAAACACGCCATCAGATAAGATAATGAGATCTATATATAAGAAGACTCACCTCGACATCACCCTTGGCCTGATCGATGCTACGAATTACAGCACGAAGTTGTTCAGAGGATGCCACGCGTTTGGCCAAAAGGTCTTCAAGATGTTTTTTGGATCTCAAATAAGATAGGGCAATATTTTTCTGCTTGGACGCGAGGTATTTCTTGGCTTTTTCATGGGATCTAAAAGGAAGAAGATCAGCGATCCAGCTGGATACGTGATATCAATGCGGTAAGAAGCTCACTGAGAAATCTGCTCTTCAATGCCTGCAACCTGCTTCTCGACTTTGCGCAAAGCATTAAGAACAGAAACCGCACCACGGTCTGCTTCAGAGATAGGATGGCTTCCTGCTACCTGATCGGCGTCAAGGACCTTGATGACCTAGCAAGCAATCAGCGCCGCATCCAACCAAGTAAAGCTCAACCTACCGATCCATCCGTAACGACCAACTGACAGTCTCTTGACAACCATCTGACTAAAACTTCAGCATCTCGCTTGCTTAGCTCATGCTTTCCTTTAGGAAGCTCCTTTGCAGTAGGTCCCGCGGGAAAACATGCTTCTCCATACTCGGCCAAGAAAGAATCCAGGTCGTAAAGGGACGAGGTATATGACAGGACTGGGTTCTTGAGCATGTGAGCTGTGAAAGCCGCTGCTGATTGCTGCGAAGCATGCATGAGTTGATATTTCATTGAAGTGGATTATATACTTACTTCGAGGAGTGGCATGTGGACGTATTCCTTACCTTGTCCATACTTGGCCCAGAGCGCCTCTTCTTTCACCACCTTTTCACTGTCACCAAACGGGTTCAACTGGGAAAATGCCCACCACAACGGTCGTCCAATGAAGCGAGATGTAAGTGATGCCGGAACATGGAGGGGAGTCGCAGACGCCATGAAATGGGTTAGAGCATGCAATGTTGGGGGAGTAGTCGTTGCAAGCGTTTCCTGGGTGGCATACATGAGCGGTGCATACAATGACACGCAAGTTGGACTTACTACTACCCCACCTAATCCTCTCGGTCTGGACCCTTTCTCATCTTCCAGTCTCCCCAGAACCCCATTATCGACTTTGAGCACTAACCTGTCTCCCCCTTCGCCATTCAGCCAGCCAGTCCTAAGTGTCTCTTCAAGCACCCCTGCCCACCATTGCGAGTTGGCAGCGTAACCGGTGGGATTGGCCGTTCGCTGTGCGGATGTTGATGCGTAGAGAGCTTGTAAACGGGCACGAGAAGGGGGAGGTACTGGTGAAGGATCGACCCTAAGGAAAGGAGGGAGAGTCTGGTCACTCATGGTGTTGCTCTGTCGGGGATGAAATGCTGGGGATGAAAAGTGGACAGGGAGGGACTAAGTTGTTGCGTGTATTGTTTTTTTTGGTGGCAAAAGTCAAATAAACTGATTCATCAGAGGCGGATGGTGGGGCCCCATGAAGAGTCTCGGGGGACTTGGAGATGGGCTAAGACGGCAAGAGACTGCAGCTATATTTCGAGTCGAGTGCCGAATGGTCTTCCAGTCAACTGACAAGCATTAGAACGCCCTCTACTTTATTTATTCTCCGCCCGCCATGCCCCCCCCATCTCTACCCCTCGTAAGGCTACCCTCAAAAGCTGTTGTACATCGTTTCGGTGCACCCACTTCGGCTCCTCCTTCATCGGCTTTACTTAGATTTCCGGCTCAAGGGTGGACTATCAACAGGGAATCAGCAAAACCTGAAGGGTGGGCAATTGTTGGGGATGCTGAAGGTCGCAAGCTTGCTGTAGAGGTGAGTTTGTTGTGCTCTGTCTCTAAAAGCAAGCTAAAACAGATATAGACGTTGTTGAGCAGACACCGAATCCAACCTCTTTCCCCGCCTCCGGGCCCGTTCCCTTATATAACTTCGCTCATCTCCTCTTCCACAGACTCCTTGTCATCTACTACTGAAGCGCCTTCAAAACCTATATGTCACCTGGCATTTGCACGCCCTCCGACGACAGGCGAATTTACAGACTTTACTGCTCGCTATGGAGCTCTCCTTGAAGAAGACAGGCTGTCATACAGGGAAACCTTGAAGCACCTTCATCCAAGACCTAGCGATGAGGATATCGAGAGGGTTGCAAAGCTCATGAGGATAGGGCACTTGCTCGACCTCCCTAGTGTCTCATTCTCATCTGGTCAGACTAGACGGGGTAGAATCGCAAGTGCCCTGCTGACAAGGCCTGTTCTGTTGCTGTTGGAGGACCCTATGGCAGGTTTGGACGTTCCCAGTCGAAAAGAAGTCTCTAATCTTTTGGGGGAGCTCAATGAAAGTGAAGGTATCAAGATTGTCCTCGTCCTTAGAGGTAAGGGCGGCGAAGAGATGCCAACGTGGATCACAGATGTGGCCGAGGTCAGAAATGGAGAAGTATGGATTGGTAAACGGGATGAATACGAGCAAAAGCATGGAGAAGAACAGATCATGAATCAAACTAGGGTCGAGGAGGTGGCTGAGAAGAGTGATGAAGTTCCTGGAGAACCCGTCATCAAACTTGATGGAGTGTCTGTATCATATGGGGAAGGCACCAGACAAGTGAGCGTTGATGATTTCGTGCAATGTACAGATTTTGCTAACCTGAAAATCAGGTGCTCAAAGACATCAAATGGACCGTCAAGCCCGGAGAGAAATGGCATCTCATTGGGGCCAACGGTGAGTTTATTCAACCATGGGCCAGGACTGACCATTTTCCCAGGCTCTGGTAAGACGACACTCCTCTCGCTCATCTTAGGACACCATCCACGCTCATACTCCTTGCCCCCTTCATCTCTCCTTCTCTTCTCTAAGCCTCGTCGCTCCATCCCTAGCCCGACTCTTCGGACTTTGATTGGACACACCTCTCCCGAAATCTTCTCTTCCTTTCCAAGAGGGATGGGACTGAGTGCTTTGGAGGCTGTCGGCAGTGGTTTCGAAGGCGTCTTCTCTCGGAGAAAACTTACTTCAGAACAAAAGGAACGAGTCAAGTATCTTTTGGAATACTTCAAAGACCTTTTGAAACCATCTTCTCTTTCTGGAAAGCCCGCACCGGATGTGACTGTCCAAGAAGTCGCCAACCGGAACTTTGCTCACTTCACTCCACCCCAGCAAGGTCTTCTTCTTTTCCTCCGTGCGATTGTACGGAAACCAAAGCTTCTTATCCTTGACGAACCTAGTCAGGGCATGGACGAAATAATCTGGGAACGATGTAAGGGCTTATTAGAGAAAGAGTGGGAAGGTGAGGGTAAGGATATGGCCATTATCGTGGTGAGCCATTATGAAGACGAGGTTCGTTCTCTTTGAGTCACAGCTGGAATGAGTGCTGATGATAATTTAGGTTCCATGGAAAAAGGGTAGAGGAAAGGCCCTCAAGCTCGATCAAGGAGTCGCTACCGTACAATAACCATCATTGTATATTAGTTAACCCAATAAATACATCTGCTTGAAAATAATTATGGGCACTTTGATCCTGCATCTTCTCTATGGTGGGAGAGTACCATATCAATTAAATATATAAAACTAACGCCCTGTACATGAATAAATCTTTTCTGATGGAAATTTGAGGGCGAATGACATGGGCACCCCGCAGCCTGCTGCTCTGGAGCAGCGAAAATTTTTGCCTGCAGGGGAAAAGTGGTCTACTGTCGCAACCAAAGTTACCAATCCAATTCAAAACACCAACGAGCGCTAAATGTTCCGCGGTGCTTCACTTCGCGCAATTCCACGAAATTGGTTTATGTCAGCTGCAAGGAGCACTACTACCGACTGATGTTACTTATTATCACTCATATTGTAAAAGAAACATCTGACGGCTAGTTACATATACTTACGCCAAAGCAGAGATGCATGCGGAGTATTATGTGAACAGCAGATCCGTCGAGTGTCTAGAGAAGAGTGATGGCTGTTGCAGACCTGCGAGACGCTATACTGGATGTTGTGCATTGAGATGGCCTGCCTGAAGGAAGATCGGACTGTTGGAACTGAAGAAGAATAAGGCAATCACGAACTCATGAGCGGCCACCATGCATGCAGCTCCTCCGTCCATTTTTTCCGTCGTTCAATGTTCGTTCTCTGCTTCAACTAGTTTGTTCCTGACTGGCGAAGACACGTTCCCACGGTGTCATTCGCCACCCGGACTCTCGAATGGCATTCAACGCCAACCATGAAAATAATTCTTATGTCGCATCTTTTTATCCCTTTCAAAAACAGAACACTATGTCCCTATCCTCATCTCCAGCACCAGCATCTACAACGGCCTTTGAGCCCACTATCAACCATATCCTTTCACTCCCTAACCTTTTACAACCAATTTCTCCTCCTCATGCTGCCCTCCACCTCGCTCGTCTCCGTCTTTTGTACTCCATCCCTGCCGACGGGCAATCGTTTTCCGACGCATCATCATCATCATCATCATCAAGCGGCATTAGGGGCAAGTTAACTGTAGGACGATGGTGCAGCCATTGTGGTGGGCTGAGAAAAGGGATGGGTGGGGCTCAAAGACGCGGACGAGGACAAGACAAGGATAAAGAAAAGGAGGATAAAACGAAAGCCATCAGAGAAAGAGCTCGCAAACGTGTCAGAGAATTATCCAACCTGACAGAAGACGAAAAAGAGGAGAAGAAGATGGCAAGGAAGCTAGAGATTGCGGGGGCGGTGCAAAAAAGACGGCAACCTGCCGAGTGCACGACATGCGGGGCCGTATATACCAGACCAAAGCCAGATAAGAAAACGCTGTCAGAGTTTCCCTCATCTAGAAAGACAAGGAAACAAGCCACCGAAGCAAAAGCGGAAGAAGCAGCCAAGTCTTTAGCTCTCAAAGCAGAGGTCGAAGCCGCGGGCAAGATTGAGAGTCAAGTTCAACCACCGCAGACGCTCCTATCTCACCCTGCTTTCTCACACATACCTTCTTCACCACCCAATCTCCCCACACATCCGCCGCCGCCACCAGCGAAGAATCCTGCTGGGTCGACCTCTGCCTTCATCGATGTGACGAAGAAGAAGAAAAAGACTAAGAAATCGGGATTATCTAAGCTGTTAGCGGAGAATAGGGAAAGAAATGAGTCTGCGAAAGGAGCGGGGATGTGGGGTTTGGGATGATTTGAAAGGGTGTTGGGAAGCCGTGACATTTCTCAAGTTGTAGCTTTTAACTTAGTTGTACAGTATGTATTACTCATGTAGGCATTCGATACATTCGATTTTGGGCACGTATTCGCAACAATTTGTGGTTTACTTCTTACCCTCATACTGTCATAATCATTAGCTCAGAGATCGAATCTTACCTGTCAAACTCACTTTGTAAAACCCATGACCACTCTTCCTGCCCAGCTTGCCCTCCTTGACAAGCTTGTCCAAAAGAGGAATGGGCGAAACCAACTCCTTGGAGATCGCGCCAGACTCCGCCTTCTTTCGCCATCCTTCGGCAATATACGAGGTGGTATCTATCAAGCATGTTCATCATTAGCCTAAGAATGGATAGGAGAGTTTGCACACTCACCGAGTCCGACAAAGTCGAGCAGTTTGAATGGCTTAAAAGGAAGCAATTAGTGTCAAGGTAAGGTACAATACAAACCGATACACTCACACCCATGGCTACGACCAATCATGCGTTAGCTACAATAGTAGTTCATGGACAGTGCCTAAAATGATGATGTTAAACTCACGATATCCAGCACCCAGCTCCATAGCGGTGTCGATATCCTCCGCAGTAGCGTCACCTCGCTCAATCATTCGAATGGCCTCCACTACGAATTACCTCGTTAGGCCTTGGGCAAGTATAGGTTGAATATGTTGACATACAAAGGTAAGGAACTAGAAGACGATTCACGATGAAGCCTGGAGTATCGTTGCAAGTGACTGGCGACTTGCCCATCTGAAGGGTCACTTCTCGAAGAGCTTCATATGTCTCCTGAGAGGTTTGGGGTGTTCGAATGATTTCAACGAGTTTCATAGCTAATCAACCATTAATTCTACTCATTATTGTGAGCCCATCAAACTTACCAGGGACGGGATTGAAGAAATGCAATCCAGCAAATCTGAAACCGATCAGCAACCAATTAAGTCTCAGGGGCCTTTCACTGACTTGGCTTGACGCTCTGGGCTACATGCTTCCGCAATTTCTGTGACAGACAATGAAGAAGTGTTGGTAGCGAAGATACAGTCAGATCTACATTCATTAATCTTATGAACAGACTTGCAACTGGTTCAGTCACTCACTTGGCCTTCCCGTCCAAGAAGCCAAAAAGATCCCTCTTGACTTTAATGGATTCTATAATAGCCTCAACTACAAGGTCAGCGCTCTCAACAGCTTGAGACCTTTGTAGGCACTTCATCAGTTTATCGTTAGTGACACGATATCATGTACTCACGAGTCGGTCGTGGTAGAGATATTCTTTAAGACATTGTTGGTAAAGCCTTCGATGTCGTCTGGGGACTTCTTCTTGGCCACTCTAGCCAGGGATTTAGAGATAATATTGATACCATTTCTTAATGTGGCTGGGTCATCAGTTGGTTCTATCAATATCTGAAAGGGTGAACCCACTCAAGAGCCTTGTCTGTTACATCTGCAAGGACCACCTACAGCCACAGGTCAACCACCAATAGCTCTTAAGTAGGCACGAATACCCACTTTAAGACCATTCTGAGCTCCAACTTGGGCGATTCCAGCGCCCATAAGCCCAGCACCAAAGACCGTGAGGTTCTCAACTTTGCGAGCAGCTGAAGTGGTAGAGAGATGCCGCTGGACGGTTGAGAGTCTGGAGATCGCTGAGCGCTGAGAAGACATTGCACTTCGGAGCACAGGTGTGATCATATTTGTATGAAACTTTATGGGATGAGCCAAAGTAGTATTTTCCTTAGCAGGCAGACGGCGAGTAATCGCCAGTGACGAGCCATTATTACCCTCGCCAGTGTCACTCTTCCGCTTAACGACTGGACCGGTATTACATAATGGGTCACTTAAGATGGCTACGCACCGTGGGAAAAGTTTGTTTATCTTGAGGCGGAGATGTCCGACTTCCGTTATCCGTATCACCGAATTAAAAGCATTTGCCCGTTTGCCGATCGGATCGGCGCAGGTGATCCGATAAGGTCGGCACTTGCCTCCACAACTAATACAAACGAACTTCAAAAGAGCAGGCAATGTTAATAATCGTACTCATTTGCTTTACGTACCCTCATTCCTCGCTTCGTTTCCCGCAGCACATATATAAGGTAGATTCTGCAGCTCAAATACCATCTCCATTGTCAATTACGTCTCATTTCAGCTCTTACGACTACACTCCATCCAAACCTGGCTCGCACTTAACAACAACACCCATCAGCAATAATGTCTCAGCCTGGCTACCTCTCTGCTGCTTGTTACGGTAGATAAAGCCTT
Source organism: Cryptococcus neoformans H99 (assembly GCF_000149245.1). Lineage (NCBI taxonomy): Eukaryota > Fungi > Basidiomycota > Tremellomycetes > Tremellales > Cryptococcaceae > Cryptococcus > Cryptococcus neoformans. The sequence goes on along the minus strand of NC_026753.1, from coordinate 527,747 downwards.
CAATGCCACCAGTAGAGCTTGCTAACGCCATGGCATAGGTAAGGACCTTGTAAAGGTCGCACGAGTCGTCCGTGATGGTGAGCAACACCATATCGTTGAGTACACCCTCCGAGGTGAGTTAAATGTCATGTGAAATTTACCTATGAACATTGAACTGAAGTTGTGATAGTCCTTCTTGAGGGCGAAATTGAGGCCTCTTACACCAAGGCCGACAACTCCTGCGTCGTTGCTACCGACACTGGTACGTCACGAAGGAAACAGCACGAAGTTATGGATGAGAAGCTGACTTATAACTGTCGTTTATAGTAAAGAACACTTGCAACAGTACATAATTTCCTATTTGCCCTACATGTCTTCTCCGAGTCCCTCGTGCTGACAGGGCCTGGAAGTCTTTGCCAAAACCTCCCCGTACGTTCTTGATGCCCCTGTCTTTGCCCTCCATCTTGGTTTGCACTTTGTCACCAAATACAAGCACATCCACAAGTGTTTTGTGGACATAATTGGCCTTAAATGGAGCCGTATCTCTGTAAGTAGAATCCAAGTAGTTAGGTTCTGGGTCGATACTGACCAAATTTAGGTCGACGGCAAGCCTCACAAATGGTCCTTCGTGCGAGACGGTGACGAAAAGGCGATTGTTGAATGCGCCGTGGATGGCACTGCCGGCCCCGACGCTGCCACCGCGGACTTGAAGATTGGTATCAAGGATCTTCTTGGTGACTAGCCCTAAGAACCATTACTTCAGCACGTGTAATTGACGTGCAATGGCTTAGTTTTGAAGACGAGCGGATCAGCTTTCGAAAACTTCCACCGAGATGAGAACACCACCCTTGCTGGTAAGTGATTGCAGGACTGCCAATAGGGTATGCAAGACTAATGATTTTGTAGATGTTGCAGACCGTATTTTCTCTACATCCGTCTCTGTCCAATGCTCTATTTCCCTTCCTCCAAATACTCCTCTCACCATCGGCAATCTCGCGTCCATTGCCAAGGATCTCGATTTCCCTAAGATGAAGGAGCTTATCCTCAAGGATGTCCTCGACACTTTTGCTACGGACGAAAGCGCCAGTGTCCAAGCGACTCTTTACCTCACCCTCCAGAAGATTTTGACTTCATGCCCTGCCGTCAAGGACGCCTCTATGCAGTTGCCCAACAAGCACTACATGTAAGCGCTTTCATATTATTAAACCCAAAGCAGTTGGTTCTGACATTTGCAATAGACCTGTCAACCTTAGTGCTTTTGACTTGGACAACAATTTGGGTTACGAAGGTGGTGCTGAAGTCTTTTACCCTGCTGCCGACCCCAGCGGTTACATCACGGCCACTGTCACCAGGAAGTAAGAAAAAAATCCTCTATCGTATAGATATGCAGGTGCAAAGTTGAGCTGTTGCATATTATCGGATCTATGAGTTCATAGCTGTGTTATTATTGTTTGAAATAGACAATTGCAATGAGTATAGATTACATCATCAAAAGTATATCTTTCCAGAATGATAAGACGGTTGATCAAAGCGGCATGTCTATGGGCAGCTCCAAAATAAAAATAAAAATACATACTCAGTGAATACGAGTAAAATATTGTTTACAAACGGCCAGATGTCTCGATCAAATGACCGACATGGGCGTTGGCGATCAAGAGGCCATGGCCAAAATGTACGTACGATATAAATCTGGCAAAATGCTTGACAGCGAAGGACCAAATAGACTCAATTATAATATATAATAGTTTAATATTCTCCCAAATGTATTAGGACAGATGCCCGAGCGGTTAAGGGGACGGTCTCAAGTGGAATACACTTTCCCTGATTAGGGTTGAAATCCGTTGCGTAAGCGCGTGAGTTCGAATCTCACTCTGTTCATTTTTTTGTATTTTTGGGCCATCAGTTGATGGCGGAATTATATAGTTTTCGGCCAAGAGACGCGGTTAAAAACAACGCGACGGCGGACACAGACTCTTGAGTTTGTACGTATGTATCACTGCATCGTAGTTCGTGGGGATCTGCGTGTCGCACTGTCATTCTCACTTCTCTCATTCTACACACCAGTCCTCAGACCACCAATTTTACTTAAATTGATATCAGTATCCTTGCTGTGATACAGCGTCAACCGTTCTATTTGCCAGCAAGCAAATCAAATCTTTAGAAGCATGTCCTCTCGAAAGTGGTATAGTGAGTACTTGGCATTCTTATCCATTTTGTTTTTCTAGCTCCAAAATGCTGACAGCCACGGTTGTTACTATCCTTCCTCGTCTTCTTTTAACCCTATACGATCTGATGAAACCCTCATAATGAACATATTAATCCGGTGATTCAACTGTTGCCTCGGGAACTGATCGTCAGACTTGGAAGCCCAGACGGATGATGCCATCTTTGGGGGAGTAAGTTATTCACTTGCCTCATTGACAACTTCAAGTAACTCTCTTCCCAGAACGAGTCAGCATTCTCTGCCCTCGGCTTGACGCGTACTCAACGACTGGGTGGTTTTGCAGCTTGTAAATGATCTCCCAAGAGTGTGAGTTCCGACTGATTGTCATTTCAGGTTTTGTTGGAGGATTGGCCATCAGTTTATTGGGTGCTATTTTGCTCTTTTTGGGAGCAACTGGGGCTTTTGCCAGTGCGTACCATCTATATCCGTGCTGGTAGAAGCTAATAACAGGCCTTAGCCCTTTTCGCCGTTGGCGGTATCATCTCTCTCATCGGCACCGGTTTCCTTATTGGCTTCAAGACTCAACTTGAGAAGATGTTTAAGC
>NC_026753.1:517500-520000 GCF_000149245.1 Cryptococcus neoformans H99 | reverse complement strand
GCCTCGTCTTGTAACTTTGCTCTCGCTTCCTTCTCCGCGATTGCTTCAGCGACGCGTTGATGCATAATTTGTTGTGCCTCTATGAGAGCGTTTTGCGATTGTTGGAGTCGAAGCTCAAGCTGAGTTTTCTCAGCGACGACCGTGGCGAGCTGGTTTTGCAAATCCAGAGCGTTATTTTTTAGAGCGGTTAAACCTTTCTCATTAGCAGTCTGAGGCACATGTGAGCAAAACGTCGCCGGTTTCATGAATTCGCATACAATTTGAGATCGCAGACTTGTTTCAACCTCCTGTGCTCTCTCCAGCAACCGCAACTGCTTTTCCACACTACGTTGAGCTGCCTTCGCCTCCATATCGACTGCTTCTTTCGCACGCATAGCGGCAAAGTACTTATTATCAGCTTTCGCTTTCTGATGTCCGGCGTGATTAGCATTAAGAACTACACAGGGGTGAGTGAGGCATACCTCAGTGGCTAACCGCGTGATCTTCTGCTCCCCATCCCTCAATTCAAGCACTTTGCTCTTCACCGTCTGATCCAAAGCTTCCCATAATTTTGACAATCCCTCAACCTCTGAATACAATGCGTTGGTTGCCGCCTCGGCCTCCTCCAACCTCATTTCTAGCGATGCCCTTTCCTTCTCCTTCTTTTCCAGCTGCTGGGACAAGTATCTCACATCCTCAGCAGCTTCTGGGTTAGGCCCCAAGATCCTTTCATAACGAGCAAGTAAACGCTTGGCCGACTCAAGCTCAGTCCGGACCTCAGTTTCGCTTTTCGCGGCGGCAGTATCTGAAGAGACGCGTTCGAGTTGAGAAGTAAGAGCATTGATCTGATCTTGAGAAGTAACAACCTTTGCCTCGAGATCTTTAACGTAATCGCCATCAATACCAGCTTCTTTGAGGAATGAGAGATAACCATCGGAACCATGCGCAGCCGCAAGCCTGCCTTTCAAGCGTCGAACTTCAGAAGTGAGGAAACTGATCCTCTCTTGTCTAGAGTTCGCCAGGTTCTCTATTTGTTCCGTATACTTGCATTTCTCGACTTCTTTGGCTCGTCTTTCCATGATTTCGCTGTTCAATTCGTCACGCTGGCCACGTAGCCTAGCAATGTCAGAGTCTTTTTTAGCCATTTGAGCCCGTAAGACCTCCGTCTGCCCTCGCGCTTCAGCAAGAACCGCCTCACGAAATTCACCATTGGAATCACGAAGTTGATCCAGCTTGCTTTCAGTGGCTGTAAAGCGGGCCTGAAGAGATTCAGCGCGGTTTATGGAGGTGGAAAGTTGACGAAGATAGACTTGGAAGAATGGGGATTCTCGAAGGGCAGTTTCAGAAGGATGATTTGCCTAAAGCTAGATTAATTTGTAGCCTCGCATATGGCAAAAAAGACTTACCAAGATCTTTAACCTATCGACCTCTTGCTGGAGATGCGTTTGCTCAACACGAAGCTGTTCCAGTTGCTTCAGCCTTGATGCTGCTAATTGTTCTAATTCTGAAGTATCCTGCAGCACGCCCGCCATCGACGGACCAGCACCATTGTAAAACTTCTTATCGGCTTCAACCTTGCCATTGGGAGTCGAGTGGCCTGATCCATTGGCCCGTAAATTGGGGGTCGCTCGGCCTCCTCTTGTTCGTTCCTCTTTCCATTCTTCTTGAGCCTTGCTGTGCTCCATCCGTTCTCGATCCAGCGCCTTTTGAGTTCTGTGTAGGTCCCTTTGCACTTCGTCGCGGGAACCTTTAAGAGCCGAGATCTCAGATTCTAGTAATTTCGAATTGGAACGGAGAGCACTAGCCTCGGCTTCCAATTTCAAGCAGCGAGCTTGTAAATCTGCTTCAGAAGCCGGTCTGGCAGCATTATGAGCCACAAGATCAACAAAACGAGTCACTAATTGTCTCGTAGTGGGCAATCTACTTTGCAGCGCCTTTTCCAGCTCCGGTACAGGAGTTGATGGATCCAGTAAAGCTATCAACTTATTTAGCAAATATGGAAAATGAACGGTCTCGACACCACTTACGTTCTAAAACCTCCTCTTCTTTTAATTGTAGATCTTCGGCTCCAGCTAGATCCCTAACAGCAGCAACAATCTGCAAATAACATTAACCAACGAAGATCGAAACAAGGAAGTCAAAAACGAACCTGGGTCCAGCACAACTCAACTGCGTAAAAACTAGCCTCGAGGACACGTCGCTGTGCTTCAAGATCATTGGCCCTTTTGGTTTCATGTTCTGAAATACGTCGATATTCTAGCATTTGGCGGTAGATGGCCTCCTTACGTTTGACCTACATTTCAATGATTCATCAACATCGCAATTTTATACCAAGCGTAAAGCAGGGTAGGTCGGCCGAGGCGCGTTGACTAATCCTCTCTGAATGCACCGATTGGGTGCACAGACGCCCCTTAATTTTGAATTTAACTTACCTCGACTACCTTCATCCACTCTGCCATGCCCTCATCATCTGAGGGTTGTATGGGCGACGACGCATTACTGTTTAACCTTCGTTTAGCGG